>NC_085106.1:1008191-1041191 GCF_963422355.1 Corticium candelabrum
TAAGCACGTAACGCTTCTAGTACGTATCTAGACAGCTCAGCCATCTAGTAGTCAGATAATTCTGCGGTGTCACGACTCCTTTTCAGCATTCAGTTTCGCCAACAGTACACTGCCGAATGTATATCTGCAGCGCGGTAGTTTGAGAAATCAACTCATTGTACACGGTTAGTGTCTCTACATTAGGTAGCAATCAGAGTCCGTGCATTGAAACAAGTCGTACGTAGTACACGACACATGCAACTACGAGTCAACTCTACACTTCCTGAACATGGTAGGTCCACTGCACTGCTGCTTTCTCACGCCTACATGCTCCCAGTTCACCGTGAGGAGAGCCAATAGCGTACAAAAGACCTACTTGCTGATTCGAAAGTACCATCTGATAGACTGCGCTAACAACACGCAAATCTGATCATGACGTAGTCCGGTCCGTCTAGCCTCGCCCCGTCTACCCTCGCCCCGTCTGGCCTCGCCCCAAACGCAGTGTGGGTTGCAGCCCTGGCGAATTTTTTGGGCCCCGTTGGGTGTGGCTTTAGCTGTTCCCGTATGCACTTCCTCGCGGTTTGCAGTGGTCTGGTAGTACGAGGCTCGGCAGTCAATGGACATCTTGCAACCGCGATTTTGACATAAACGAAGTGCTTTCTTGTTGTGCACCTTTCGAGCAGTAACATGCGCCGTTTATTGAAAGGGGGCCTTAGTTTTTGTCGTCTGCTGAACGTAGTTTTCTCGGCACAAATCAACTTCAATAAATTAGACGACAGGTAAAGTCATTTATAATTACTATTCTTCGCAGTTAAGCAAATTTTCATTTTTCGTAAAATCTTTTTCGGGTGCGATTTATGCGTCAATATTGACACTGTTGCATGCACTGCATACATCAAATCATGTACTATTTATTGCAAATTTATTTCCTGTGTGCAATTAATTAAATAATATGCAGAAAAGTGCAAAGTACTCAGGTAATTTAATTCTATTTCACAACTACTAAGTTACTAAAAAGATTTATTAACAGATAAACACTCTAATAGGGTAGTATACAATTAAAATAACAGCATAGGATATGTGTGTGTACACAATATTTACTAAGCATTACCTAGTTGGATAAACACGTACACAAAATATTGTACTCTAATAATCATTACTAAACGGATCATTTAATGTAAACAACATACTAATTACTAATGCATAGAATATGATGATGATGATGATGACGACATATTGATAACACTGCTGATTGTCACACAGCTATTATTGAGGTAATCTATATTTAGAGCTAACATTGGTTTAAATTAAATTATGTTAATTAATTTAAGTTAAGTTAATGACTCTTAGTTAAGTTGATGGTATCAGTCATTGTGTTGTGACACTTATAGGTGTATACATTGGATATGCATTTTGGCAACTGGCATTATATTTCAAACTAGGCATTGGTTGTTATATGGTTGGTGACATGAATGACAGTAACTGAGTTATATAATTAGTATACTCGTGTGTGTGTGTGTGTGTGTGTGTGTGTGTGTGTGTGTGTGTGTGTGTGTGTGTGTGTGTGTGTGTGTGTGTGTGTGTGTGTGTGTGTGTGTGTGTGTGTGTGTGTGTGTATTCATATGGCTGTTTACTCAATTGGAAAAGTGTCATCTCATAGCATTCGTACATTCAAGACACATTAATGCATTAACTACTATCGTCCTAGCAATGATTGGACAAGAAACTCCCATCTTTGCCTCATTTGATTCTAGTGTATATATTGAGTAACTGGTATTTCATTGGGGTGGACAAGGTCTGTGACTGTTGTTGTCGACAAGAACTGTCTGGCTTGCTGCATTCTGGGTGTTCTGACCATTACTAATGGCCATGTGAAGTACGGTATATGTTAGTCTGCATGTTAATGTGGCAGCTATGGCAGAACCTAACATGTGTGGTTGTACTTAGAAATGTGAGAGCGTTACCTGGGCCATCAAGCTACACCTGGTACTGAAATAATCCAGGTAGCCAAGCATGGTGTTTGTCCTTTTGTTGGCTATGTCACATTACTGGTATGTTTAATATGGATATTTGTGATAACCATTTGCCTGTCTTGAGTCTGTGTACTTTGATGATACAACCGTAGGTTGATGACACTTGAAAGACACCATGTATGTGAGACAACAGCAAAATCAACATGGTGAGGCAAATGACCCGTAAGAGAAATGGTAGAATTAAAGCACAATTGTTATGCAGGTCCTTAATACTTCTAAAATGATCTGTTGCCAGCCAGTTGACAGTTGTTTGGCTGAAATTCTTTGTCAACATTATTAATTAACAATGAGTTGATGTCTGCTACTTGTTATGAGTTCATTTGAAGCCATGCTCTGACTAGAAGAAGGAGTCATGATCAGTGAAACCTGCACTACTACAGAAATGGGAGTGATGAAAGTAGTCTTAGTTGCTAGTTGTACCAAGAGGACAGTTGTGACTTCAGATGTGACTTTAGATAACTATATTTTGACAAAGTATTACATTGCCTTTAGCAATAAAATGTTTGTCACTGCTTATCTTAGATGCATTGGATGTCCACAATTAATCATGAGCCATCTGACTCTTGTTAGAACTATAATTATAATAACGTCCAAACATTGTGGTCAGATCTATAATTTGTGACTTGTAATAGACAACTTCCATTGTGTATGTGCAACAGCAGCAGTCGCTATTTCTTTTCTCACAGGATGCAGATCAGCATCTATACACATGATGCAGTCAAAACGTAGACAACAGCTATTGAATTAAATGAGAATTTATTTAATTCGCTAACATACCACAATGCAAAAAAGATGACAGCAAGTAGCAGAGACAAGAAGTTTGGTGCACCAAAGGAAGGGTGTGAAAGAAGCACACAAGACAAAAAAACAGGATGTCCATCCGACCTGTCTGTTTCAGTATTAACAAAACAACATCCCTTAAAATACCCACAGTATGTATCCATGCTCTGTCAAATTACACTTCAACCACAATCATCCACTGCACTCAGGACATGCATTAAGTTTTCGACCAGTGTCACAAGAAACCAAAGATGAATACATACGGCTATTTGAGAATGGAAATTCTGCATCCAGTGCAAGGCATGAGCATGTGAGACATCTACAATTGGAACATGATGGAAAGCCAGATATCCAAAGACTATTAGCTGATCGATCCACAAATCCTAATGTTCAAGATGTCCAAAGGTTGTTTCGAAACTGGAGAGAATCTACAGTGGGAGCTGAGAATGGCAAGGCCATGTTTGAGAGGTTAGATGATGAGGTAAACAGGTACAACAAGACTGTTGCTGCTGATGGTGGACAAGCATATATACAGAGGTACACTGCCACTCTGAAACAAAGACAGAATGGAGACAGTGAACTGCAAGAACATGCATATTCCAAGTCAAAGGTGGACCAGCAGCAACTTGAGAAACCATTTATTCTTGCCATCGTTACCCCTCTTATGGCAAGAGTGCACAAGCTTGTCCAACAAGCAGGAGAAATGGTCTTCTACAATGCTACTGCAAGTCTGGATAGGCTAAATACCTCTGTTTTTATCATAAGTGCAGCAACTGCTGCTGGAGCTGTACCATTAGCTGTAGTGATGACTTCAGGAGAAGATGTAGAAACTTTAACACAGGCTTTTGAAACTCTCAAAACAGTTTTGCCATCAGATGCATTCCTTAGTCGAGGAGTAGAAATAGGGCCCATGGGATTTATGACTGATGACTCAACAAGTGAGCGACAGGCCTTGAAAACAACATGGCCTCAAGCTACACTGTTTTTGTGTGCCTTTCATTTTTTGCAGAGCACTTGGCAGTGGCTATGGAATTCAACGTCAGGCGTTGCTGGTAATGACAGACTATTGTTTATGAGCATGGTAAAGGAGCTGTTATTCGCAGATTCTTCTGAAAAGTTGCTTGCTGCTAAACAAAGAATTGACAGTAATGTAAAAGTTCAGTAAAACATTAAGTTTCGAAACAGGTTGCAGTCCTATTGGGAAAGGCGTGAAGAATGGTGTGTTAGCCTTAGAAAAGATTTTATAACTCGAGGAAACAACACAAATAACTACTCCAAGGCAGCAATTCACATTACTAAAGATATAGTATTTGATCGACTGAAGGCCTACAACAGTATCCAGATGATCCAATTTGTTACAACAACAATGGATCTCTACTACAAACAGCGTTTGCTTTCTCTGGCTAACAATCGTCTTGATAACTTCGTTGCTCTTCGATTTACCATTTCAGGTAGTACAGCAGATACAGTTTCATCTCATACCATCCAAGCCACTGACTCAGATGACGTATTTCACATTCAAAGTAGGACAGACAATCAACAAACATGGAAAGTGGATTTGACTGTAGGAACTTGTACCTGTCCAAGAGGAAGAAACGGTCAGCCATGTGGACATCAGCTGGCAGCTTCATTAAAATACAAACGTCACTCTTTAAATAAAATACCAACATCATCAGTATGTGGCCGCCAACTGTATGCCAAAATAGCAATCGGAGAGGCAGCACTACCAGTTGCATTCTACAGCCATCTGCACCAGAAAGAAGAAGACACCTATGTGAAAGATCTAGGGATGCAACCAGAGTGGAGTAAAAGAACCGAAACGTTTCCAAGCTCTCAACACACAGAAATTGAAGACCAAGAAACAACTATTGACTATGAACCTGCATCGCCAGAATCTGATCATGCAAGTGAAGACCCACAACAGCATCAGAGCCACACCACCTCTAGCAATTTTGAAGACACTCTAACAGATTTGACATACGTCATGACAGACATTAAGAAAGGATTGGCAAGTAGGGGCACTCTATTTACAACAGCTATAAGAGAATTTTGCAGCCAGTATAAAAAATTAGAGGTGCTGATGGCAAAGAGAAATCTTACACAAAGCCATTGTTAATATCTGCTCTGCACAAGTTTGGAAAGGGACACGGACGTAAAATCAGAAGCAACAAACGCACCATTACAGTACAACCAACAGCTGTAAGCAGACGAGCCATTAAAAAGTGTGGAGGAAAACCTCTTAAGGCTGGTCGTCCATCATTAATGCAGAGAAAATCAAACAATACCAACATGAAAAACTTATGTCGTCACACTCTACCAAAAAGAAAGCTCCGGTCAAAAAGAGTTCACAGTCTTCAAACAAGTATTGATAATAGGAGACAGAACGCTTGCTAAAATGGCCGGTATCAAGCAAAGTGTGGTGCTCTAGCACACAATAATTGTTTGCCTCCTCTTATTTGATTCTTGCCTAGATTGATTATACAGTTACTTGTTCTAACTTCAGTTTGTTTACATCAGGTAGTTGTGCATTTTTGATTTGAGTAAAGCAGTGACTCACAAACTTTACTAATGTTTGCCTTACTGCATGATTTCTTTCTTGTTTGTGCTCTTGCAAAAGTAAATTAGTTTTAGTCGAAACGATTGTGCGGACTGTTTGTCTTAGAAAGCATTGTACAAGGAATACTTTGCCTAATTCTCCATCAGCAAAGCATGTAAGGAAATTGAACATGTAAGAACAACATGTAAAAAATAGGTTCTTTTAATAATACACTTAGAAATTGTTCAAAGTCCAAGGTAGAGTTCACCATTAATTAATTAACATAACAAATTTCACTTTGACTAATGGCTATACAACTATCTGTAAAAGTAAGCAAATATAAGGTTCCTAGTCATTGGCTGCAAACATATATCATGAGAATTCTAAACGCAATTCAGACTGTACAAAAAAATTAAGCTGCCAATGAAAGCCATTCTAACAGCATTTAAGTTCCATGTAACATTTAAGTATTAAGTATGCCGTTACCCCTCACTTTGGCCAAGTCTCTAAGATTTTCCTGCCTTTAGAAGAACCAGTTGGCACCTGTCTGATAGGCCTTCTGTTAGACTTCTCCCCTGTACAAATACTCTATTTCAACTTCCTTACACCATTACACACACACACACACACACACACACACACACACACACACACACACACACACACACACACGAGTATACTAATTATATAACTCAGTTACTGTCATTCATGTCACCAACCATATAACAACCAATGCCTAGTTTGAAATATAATGCCAGTTGCCAAAATGCATATCCAATGTATACACCTATAAGTGTCACAACACAATGACTGATACCATCAACTTAACTAAGAGTCATTAACTTAACTTAAATTAATTAACATAATTTAATTTAAACCAATGTAGCTCTAAATAGAGATTACCTCAATAATAGCTGTGTGACAACCAGCAGTGTTATCAATATGTCGTCATCATCATCATCATCATATTCTATGCATTAGTAATTAGTATGTTGTTTACATTAAATGATCCGATTAGTAATGATTATTAGAGTACATTATTTTGTGTAGTGTTTATCCAACTAGATAATGCTTAGTAAATATTGTGTACACACACATATCATTTGCTGTTATTTTAATTGTATACTACCCTATTAGAGTGTTTATCTGTTAATGAATCTTTTTAGTAACTTAGTAGTTGTGAAATAGAATTAAATTACCTGAGTACTTTGCACTTTTCTGCATATTATTTAATTAATTGCACACAGGAAATAAATTTGCAATAAATAGTACATGATTTGATGTATGCAGTGCATGCAACAGTGTCAATATTGACGCATAAATCGCACCCGAAAAAGATTTTACGAAAAATGAAAATTTGCTTAACTGCGAAGAATAGTAATTATAAATGACTTTACCTGTCGTCTAATTTATTGAAGTTGATTTGTGCCGAGAAAACTACGTTCAGCAGACGACAAAAACTAAGGCCCCCTTTCAATAAACGGCGCATGTTACTGCTCGAAAGGTGCACAACAAGAAAGCACTTCGTTTATGTCAAAATCGCGGTTGCAAGATGTCCATTGACTGCCGAGCCTCGTACTACCAGACCACTGCAAACCGCGAGGAAGTGCATACGGGAGCAGCTAAACCCACACCCAACGGGGCCCAAAAAAATTCGCCAGCCTGGATGCGCTACACTGGTACACCGCCTTTCTGGAACTGAGCTTTCGATTGGACTTTGACGTTGTTCTACCCTCTGTACTTGTCGATATTGCGATTTTAGGACGCTGTCAAGCGTTAGTAAGAGATTAATTAATTGCAGCTACGCTAGAGCGTATCGGCGAAATGGCAGATCAGAAATGGCACTTGCAGTGCATCATACGCCTTTGAACGCGTACACAGGTTCTCAGTTGAAGCTGCAATGCGTCATATACCTCTACTGCAATGCATTGGACTGCTGCTTACTGACGGGAGGCTCTGTAATTATAAGACGATGTCTGTAAAACTCTACGATTGCAAATTATATCTATAAACGGCCTAAACGCAAGGATTCCCCACAGCCTATATTTAATTAATTAATTAATTACACCAACGCATCACAGTCAAACTTTACTACATGTACCTGGCATTTGGTCCGGAAAATCCGGGAACTTTACACGGAGTACGTCATGTCATGGCTACCAAGTGTGTGTGTGCACAAACAACATGCAATGACGTAATTATTGTGTTGTGGCAGCCATGACGCGAAATCCGTTTTTAAAGATTGTGTAACGTCCGCTCTAGAACATCTAGTTGCGTCAGGTTTGCTCACAACGCACGATTTATTCATGATCACACGTTGATAAGAAACAAATTTAAACCTCTGGGGCCGGGTTCAAGACCGAGTGTTGACGCAGAAATGGACTGGGATGGATGGAAATTATCACTAAGCAATCCTATATGTAAGTATCTAGTCTAGATCTAGATCTACGCGAGGTGTGTGTGTGTGTGTGTGTGTGTGTGTGTGTGTGTGTGTGTGTGTGTGTGTGGTGTGGTGTGTGTGTGTGTGTGTGTGTGTGTGTGTGTGTGTGTGTGTGTGTGTGTGTGTGTGTGTGTGTGATTAGATAAATTATTGTTGCAGTGATTATATCATCATATATAATCATCTTGATTTTCTTTCTTTCAGATTGTCAAAATGATACTCTCTATTACATGGACACTCAACCACCTCATTTCCTGTTTCTAGTGCAAACTGTTTTGTTTCTGGCTATTTCAATAGGCTGCATCTGTGTATGTATACCACTGCTATTCATTTTCAGAATGATCCAGCAAGTATGGCAACAAGGATTCCAAAGTAAGATATCCAATTGTAATTTTTTGGGATACTGCTATCTGTAGGCAACCCCAACGTCTTTCTGTCTGCATGTCTACCGGTCTTCATTTATTAAATATTAATTAATTAAACGACTGCTGTTACGATTAAGATGAAAATGACTAGCAAAAGCTGTTTTAGAGGTCCAAGACACCTATAACATACAGAGCCTAGAAGGTAAATCTCCTGGAAGACAGAACTGTCCCTACGCAATCTCAACCTGTGACACATATATCACAAGTTTCACACCCGCAAAGAGCCAGAATAAAAACCTACCAATATTTGGTCTTCTATTGCTGTTCAAATAACAGCTGTGTAAACATTTTGACAGTTTTCACTCTAGACAGTTACAGTATGCAGGTGACTACAGTCTTGCAAGATTAATTAAACTGGACGACCATTACACATGTGATACTATAAGTGGTACCCTAAGCAATTAATCAATAGTTATTATTAACTTAATCATCTACTGGCAACCCAAGCTTTATGCAAACCACACCACAGATAAGTAAATAAATGAGTAAAATAAATAAGATATGTGTCCTTCAACTGTCTCCATCTGTACAGTATGTTCCATTGTTTGTTATATCTGCTGTCGTTTAATAAATCCATACATTTGGTGGGTTCAGATCGATTCTAATGTGTGTCCAAATTGTGACTTGTATTTTAATAGCAATTGAGTATTGTCAATTGTTGAGCAAATGTAAAAAGGAGTGGCCCTTTTACAACATCCTCGTACAACTTGGAAAGGAATTTTCAGAAACAGACGTTAGACGTGCCAAGCAGTACCTCAAATCCTGTATTTCTCCTTCCTCTGATGTCACATCAGGAGAAGATGTTTTGTTTGCAATAGACGAGGCCTGCCAAAAAGCTACAATAAACACTGAACAATTTGTATGTGAACTCCTCAAACAACTAGACAACAAGTCGCTTCAGAGCAAATTTGAGCAACTCACCCACAAAAAGCATAAAACTGAAAGACGGTCACAGACATGCATAATTGTGACTAGTTCTATTGAAAGAACCTACAGTCACCTGCCACCAGAATTACAAGCAATGCGAAAATTCATGCAAGGTGACGATCAAGGAATGATAATCCACATACAAGAATTCCTTCAAACTCGTGTTGGAGAACATTCCTGTAGTAATGCTATGCCCATACCATCGGTCTCTTTTCCTAACTGCACATTCAGTGGTTTAGATCTAACACATATACAGAATCCAGATGTCTGTTCTGATATTGAAAGGAATTTCTTTCTGTGCATGCTTGCAACATTATCTTTTCGAAAGACACAAAATCATGAACAAACACGGTGGCTAATAAATCTCATGTCTCCTATAGAAAGGGCACATTGCAAAGCACAGATGTATGGGTCTTATAAGACTGAAGAACAGCAAGCGCAGTGTCAAGCAATGCTGGATTATCTGCAATTAAATAAACCAAATCTTTCAACTTATGAGTTTAATTTGAAACAATCACTTGTATATGACACCTTGGGAATACTGTTATCAAAAAATCCACAAGGACTGGACATCGCCGGATTTCAACAAAAGAAGGAGAATCACGACAGAGCAAGGGTACTTCGTCAAAGTCTCTGTATACAAGAACAATCAGGCTACTTGGAAAAATTCACTTTGCAGCTGAATTCTTACTCATCACTACAAAGTGCTGGCTATGCTAGAGCAATCCTCAGTTGTAAAGACATTTCATTGTCTCCTAATGACAGAATATCTCTTGCTATCGATGCAGAAAGTATCCATAGTAAGTCTATGACTGAACAGCAATTGCTACTCAATATGCTGGGCATACATCCCGATGAGACATGTTGTATTCCTGGAATGTTGGCTGCTCGATTTGACAACATGCTAAGAGGATTGCGCATTCAACAGCTGTCACTTTCATTGCTTTCTTCAACTGATGCTCAACAGGAAAACATGTTGCATCACATTCACACACAAATGAGCTTTATTAGAAGAAGTTTTGAAAAAGTTCCTGATCATTGGATGGATGAAAATTTAATTGCACTTTGTGATGGAATGTTATTCAGAAACAACTTCTTGAAAGAACAAGTCATTTCAAGAACGATTCAAGGATTTGCTTTGGATAACCCTTATATACCGGAATGAAATAAATTCTACAACAAATAGTATTAGATATCTGGACACTTGACATAAAGATTATACTATATTTACTCAAGATTCTGAAATAAATTTTACGACGACTGCATAGAGTACGAGATATATCTGGACACTTGACATAAAACAATGTGTATACTGGTAGTCACAGTAGAATGTACTCTAGCAAGAATTGAACCTTCAATAGCGCCTCTATGTGTCGTTGTAATCAAGCTTGGACTTTGAAGCTGAGTAAATGGATCATATGGTCTGCATGTTGACTGCATACATTAATTAATTACCTTTCAACGCGTCTTTGTAAATCCTTCTTCGGATTCAGCGTGGAGGTGCCGCCGTTCATAACTGGAATTGTACGCATGATGCTCAAGTAAAACACGCCCCATCCAAAGACCGGACTTCGAGGGCACACCGCGCGAGATGATATCGTCGTAAACACTTTCGGTATGAAAATTATGTTTACCGTTCAGTCATCAGAAACACTCTAAATAAGCCGCTCAGAAAACGGTGTAATGGAAGGCCTAAACTCTACAGTCAATACGTCATCGATATTGCTGTCACAGCTTGATTGTAAGAGTTTTAATAGTAATGCGCCAAATGCGGATGATTTGACTGACGAATCACGTGGATTTTTCATGTTTCCAGCTTTAGTAAAAGAATTGAAAAAAGATTTGAGTGACGAACGCTCTTCTTCACTACTTGACGACATTATTCAACTAACGGAGAATTTATCAGCAGTAGAAATGGGCAATGACAAAGATGCCGAGTTGACAAGCAGAATTCGCGCGTCTGGCATCGCTCTGTGGAATAGAGCCGTCTCTCTCAAAACGCAAGATTCCACCAATGCACAACTAGTAGCAAGAAGTTAGACGTCAAAATAAGCTTGACAGAAATAAGAATTTCAGTGGACATTGAGAATTTCTGTGTGTTTCTTTTAGTGCGGCACGTTGCTTGCAATCTGACTTTTACTGCCAGTAGAGAGGAAGAAAGCAAGGCTGTGATAAAAAAGAAATTAGCGGTACGACGTATAGTATGCACATTCTACAAGCGACAGCCTCTACTGCGCTGGTACGGATTTGCTCTAGATGGCAATGAAGACGGGTAGAGCGTGGTTGGATGTTCACAATCCTACGATGGCTGATTCGGCTCTCGAGTTGGCAGAAGAGGTGACGTTCAACAGTATAGAAATACGCAAACCGTGTTTTCAGTTAATCAATGTTGCTTTGCTATATATGAATTAAAGTGTCTTGAGAAATTAGAGAAAGAGATACCAAGTTCCAGCGACCAAAGTACAACCAAACAAGATACCAGTACGGAAGACCAAAGAAATTCCTTCAGGGTCAAGTGTTTCAGAGCAGAAGCGGTTAGAATCTATCCGCGTCACCATACTAACTGATTCCTATCTCAGAGATGCCACATACATGTACCCTTGTTCTTCTATATGAGCAGGCACTTGCTCTATCAGATGAAGAGAAAGCATGGATTTACTTCCAGAAAGCAAAAGAAAGGCTACATCAATTGCCACAAGAGGTTGCAATCAGTACTTAGAACAGACCAGCGTAGTACCTTGGTAAACAGTATATTCTTTGTTTGTTCATAAGGCGGCCTGTTTGTCAATGCTAAGTTACAATTTTGGAGTAGATATGTTTCACAGAAAGAAGTTTGATGCATGTGTTTCATGGCTGAGGTATGTTTGGTTATTCTTAGACAATTCCCACCATCCACAGATAGGCTATTGCGTCATTTGTCTGTCTGTGTAATAAGGTGTAGAGTGATTCACTCATGAGTCACTCATTCGCCGATTTATCACTTCTGTATCTACATATCTATTATATTCTTCTGCTAATTAAATTGTATTACAACCCAGGGAATCCTACGAATTGGGAAAATGTAGGAGAGATGTTGGTCCAAGAAAACAATCAAGAACACTACGTCTACTGGCAAGCAGCTACATGGAATGGAATGTAAAAGAGCACTGGCAGAAAGCCCTGAATGCTGTCGGACTTGCCAACTCAGTAAACGCTAAACATTTTCTCAGCAAAGACAAATTTACTGAAACAATTTCTATCATTACAGGAGTTTTCTCATCCAACAGGACTGAGATTGAAACTCAGTATCCTCTTGGCCACACACGCAAAAGACAGTAGGATATCAGCCGGTAAGTACACGTACATAACAGTATGTTGAGATCTTTCATCAATCTTCACTTATCCATTCGTCAGCATTTGAGGAGACCCTCAATCATCCAGAACTGGATGTAACTACGGGACTATCGACAGTAGAGTTGGCCGTCCGACACAAGCAGTAAATCCAGCACATCGCCTACTACACCTCTAGTACAGTACTCATTTCTTTATGTTATTTGATCAACTAGAGTGGACCTAGCCTACAGCGGTTTCAAACAGCTATCGGTCCAATTTCAAAATTCTCCCGACTTTGAGCAAATTCAAATATCACACCTTGTTAGTACCGACATCTATCAACAGACCATGGTTAGTTACTCAACTGTATTATCTTTCACAGGAACTGCTCCTCATGGAGCAAAACACACAAGCAGCTCAAGACCTTCTAAGTGACGTGATCAGAGGTATTAACAATTACTAAAGAAACGCTGTACACCAACAGTGTACACAACCATTGGCCGTAGAACTAATTCTAATATTCTTCTATTGCATAAGACCAACGGTTGAGTGAGTCTCTTACAGTTAGTGCACGTAAGAAAATCCACAAGCTGCTGTGGCAACAAGCATCGGCAGTGTGTGAGGTATGTATGTATCATGTTGGTCTACTGTTACTTTACATGACTTGGCAAGTCAGTCATCAATTCAATACACAGGCAGAACAGCCCGCAAAGGCATTGGAGTGGTATGATCTTTCCCTCAGATTGTTCACTAAAGAAGAATTGGACAGTAGCAATGCGGCAAAATTGCAGGTTTAACCGAGTTGAACTACAATATAATGGGACTGACTGACAAACGTATTTGTGTGTTTTTCAGAGGAACAGGGCAACCTGCTTCATTTCAATCGCCGACTTTAAAAGTGTAAAGCAACTTGCCAATTCATCAGACAGACAGATGAACAACAAAACAATCATACATGTAAACAAACACAAACAAGCAGACAGAAAGCCAAGTAGATACAGAAACAGAACAACACAACAAAGATAAACATAAACACACAGTAATGAACAAAGTAAAATTTCAAGCAAATAATGAAGGCCAAACTTTATTAAATAACGAGACAGATTAACTCCATTTGATCTTCAAGTCTATTTGAGAGATGCATCTCTCAGTACAACAAACTATTGTATGTGAGAGATGCAACTCTAAGTAGCATTTTATGCTCAAGGCTCACGATGCCATTCTGGAGGCAGAAAGAAGTGACTCAACTAATCCAATAACCTATTATCTCAAATTTAAAATGAATTTACTGCAAGGCAATTCAGACTCTGGTATGCAGTCGCACAAACTTGTCAAATCGTCAATCCGGTAGCTCCATTACTTCTAGCTGTCGAAGCAATTGAAGAGATGTGCAACACACTCGCAGCACATCAAGAAATCTCATCAGCAGGCAGTGACGACAGCAACGCCCTAATCTCTCTAGCAGCACAACTAGCATTTGAGGTCAGATACCAACGAAATTATCTAATTGCTCTCGAATAAACTGTTTGGTCTTTACAGAAAAGCAATCATGTTGCTGCAGAGAAGGCACTCGAATGCCTCACTGAAAGATTGCGTAATGATTCCCAAAAGCTGACGACCCTACGGTATGGTATAGTGTACAGCACTCATCCCACCACGTGTTGAACAATATCGCATGGTTTCTACAACCAGGTGCCTAACTCGCTTGAAACTATCCCTGCTGACTGATCAATCCAACACAAGGTAGAGCAATGATTGCCTAGCCTAAACTCTGACCTCAACAACTGAATGTGACTTCACAGTGCAGTGATGTCCATATCATACTACATCACCACAGGTATTCAAACTCAACATTGCTACGTGATATTTGAAAGCAAATCCAACTGCATAGCCTTGGAGACACTGTCAACTACCGGAAAAGAGAAGCTAAATGAAGATGTCTATGAGAATGAAACCAAGTGGTTCATGAAGATAGGTTAATTAAATTACAACTCAATAATTAATTACTCACTGTTGCCTTAATGTATGCTCGTAGCATGGAATCTTGCACTCCAATGCCAAAATTCGACAAAAGAAATGTATGATCTGATCCGTGCGTGTCAAAAGGTAAAGCCCTTACACTACAGAAAGTATTCCAACTAAGACGTTATGCTAACAGCTAGCAAAGCTGTCTCGTGACCACGAAACTAGTGTCACACGGCAGAAAACTTGTCTTCTCTTAGCAGCAGCAGCAGGACTAGAGATGGCAAGACAAGAAACCAATGAGAAGAACAAGGTAACAAACGTCAACTACAGTAGTAGTAGCAAAACGATGTTTACATAATCAATTGCTAGATCACAACGATTGTTGAAGTACTTCACCACATTGAACAATGCCAGCAGCTTCAAATGCAAGCGACATCAACCGGTAGTGTTGCTACCGTCAGCTGCTACCAATTCTAGTCACACGTTTCTGTTTAGCTTCTGTCTCCCACAGCAACACAGACACTCTCCTCTTGTTGTATGAATTCGAAGCCAAAGCTCAGTCGGATTATCCAATCAAAGAACTGTATGAACTTCTAGAAAAAGCCAACACATTGCCAGGAGCCGATGCCAAAACATTTGAGACTCTGGCAGGATTGGCGGTTCAATCTCCGGTTCCACACACTGCCGAATTAGCTTTAGCTGCTCTCGACGTGTCCATATCAAGATACACAAACAGCAACGACATCGATCTTGTAAAATGCAGGTCAGAGTAACAGAAGATAGAGACACAATGCACATAGGCAGGCAGCAAAGATATAACCGATTTGCTTGTATCAACACACTATCACAGAATGGTTGTCTATTTTCAGCAAAGTGTTTCGAGGAGCTATACAGCTTTGTTTGCAGAAAGACATGAAAGATGCCAATTACATAAAAGCATGGAATTACTACCAACAAGTTCTAGAGATAGTCGAGACAGACAGGAATGAAACATATCCGGAAATAGAAGTTTTGTGGCTCCTGACAAAGGCATGGAATCATGGCATCCGCCAGTATAGGTACAGTACAACAAACACAATCACTTTAACCTACAATTGTAATAAATGTTTTGTCTTTAGTGGAGGTCAGTGCAGAGATGCCGAGCAGTGGTGTGGTTTAGGTATGAGATTGCTCAGCAAACTCACTTCCATGAAATCAAACTACGAAACACAGGTAAACGGACGTATCCCAAAACATTCCTAACGTCAGAAGTGCATGTTTGTCTACAGATGGCAGGAGTATATTCTGAAATTCTGTCAAAGGTTGAAGAACACAGCGAGAAAACAAATGCTAAACAATAGAACACATTGCAGACATCGTGTCCAGATATTGAGATACTGACCCACATATTTCATGGTATACTTCCTGTATGGTACTTGGTCGCAGTAATTCAAGACTTATCTCCTATTGTATGACCTCTAGTACATATTGATTAAGTTATTATTTCTCCACACTGCCATTCTGTAATGTTATTGTTAAAATACAACAACATTGTACACGTAGTTGGTATTTGTAATGCTATAGAGTCAGCCATGCATAACATCGATCAACTACTTTGATTAGAAAATTCAGAATAATTAAATAACAGCATGAAACACGAGAGATACACTAAACCATATAGCTGCATGTATATCGACTTAATGACAAAACAAACGAATAAACATGCAGATGTACAGAATGTAATTATTCCTTCCTAACACTTTAACATTACAACAAATTTTACTGTCCTTGACACAAAAAAAGAACAAGCCCCAGAAAGGCAAAAGAGAAAACAGGGAAAGCACACAAGGCTGGCGACAGCATAACAACAAGTACAATTGCCCTGTAGTATAATCAAGCAGTCAAAGCCACAAACCAAAACAGTTTGACAAACCTTTTCAAAATAAATCAAAGAAAACATACATACAAAGAGTTCATCTTACTACGTTATTTCGTTTTGCATCAATCTAATTTGCAGATGTTTGGCAATGTCTTTCAGAGATTTTACAGAGGGGGAGAGCGGGTGTATTTGTTCAACATTTGATCCCTCTTCACAACACCGAGCCAAATTCTACAGAAACGACACACACAACAAATCACCGGCACTGCCGTTTTGGTAGAAACAAAAGAGAGTTCTGACAGGGTCGACAGGAATTCTTCCCAAGTAAGAGATACAATGCTCTTCTGCAAACTTCTCAACACTAGAATTAGGAAACAATTCTGAGTTCTCCTGCAATCAATGAAACTAGTTGACATATCAAGTAATTGTCATGTGAGTACAGAATTCTCGCACCTCACAGCACGGGCATATAAAGCTGCTCATATTTTCCACAATGCCTAACACAGGTAGAGACAATTTCCTACAGAAGTCAAGCTCCTTCTTGATGGTATACAATGCCATTTTCTGTGGTGTTGTAACAATTACAGCACCATCAGGATTGACATTATTCAACAACTTTACAATAGTAAGATGTTCGTCGGAAGTACCCGGTGGAGTGTCTGTATAAGCAAGCAAATGGCTTTCATCATCTACATTAAATCTGAAAATAAACTAACCAACTACGAGACAGTCTAGTCGTCCAAAGAAAGTGTCTTTAAGAAATCGTTTGATCAGAGCTGTTTTTCGTGGGCCTCTCCAGACTATCCTAAAATATTTCAGGTGGAATAGCACACCACGTTGAGATGCATCTAAAAATAAGTAAAAGAGACATACGTACGCAGTAGAGTCAGTCTCCAAAAGTGATCCAACTGATATAACCTTAACGTCCCCAATAGGTGACCTAAAGACAATAACGTCCAACAGTAGTTCTATATCTACATCTAGTCTACAAAGTTGAGGAATAGCTGTACTTAAGTGGCATCCATCCCCAGCTAGAGTTAACAACGGTTTGACCCTGTACACCCATCAACTGTGGTATGCTAGGTCCACATATATCAACATCCAGCAATCCAACCTATACATCACACAGTAGTTGACATTGCAGTGGCAATGTATCAAGCCGATATACAGGAATACATACAGTTTCCTAAATACATTTATTGCACACACACATGCACACACACATACAAATGGCAAATGGATAAGGAGATGCCGTTAGACGGTCACGCCCCCAGCCAGATAGCTGGGTTCCTGTGCACTATGCAGAAGCTATGGGCCGTGCTAAGCAATCTCCTGGAGCCTGGCCAGGTACTCACAGGAGCCCCAACTGTGACGCCAACTGTGGTGTGGGCACCCAAAGTACCACCGGGACACCAGTGGCTGATGGACTTTGTCGCAGTCAGGAGCCTTTGTGCGCATGCGTGCACACACACACACACACACACACACACACACACACACACACACACACACACACACACCTTGAAAATACACGACATGCCTTGTCTATTCACTAAAGACATACATGTCAAACGAAATGATGTGTCTACCTTGAATGACATTCTACTCAATGCCAAACTTAGTGCAGCAGCTATAGTTGATTTTCCTACTCCTACAAAACAGAACCAAATAACTAGGTCAATGAAAATAAATACTAATATAATTTATTGTTAAAATTTCCTAATTGATATTTATAATTATCTATTTACAACGCAATTTACAAACTGCATTATTAATAATTAGAAAAACTAAAATTTAAATTTAAACATAACTATGATTATTTATCAGTGTTAGATAAGTTAGTATTAATATGATAAAATAATTGATTGTACCTCCTTTTCCTGATAATATAAGTATTTTGTGTCTTATTGCATTCATTCTGCAGTCAATAAGCTCCTGGTCAGGATCACCAACGGCTACAGACGTCTGACACAACGCTCTGCCAGGACATCCCTCACACTGAGGAGCCCTTCCAGCAAGTTGCTATAGTTGACATCAAATAAATATGCTTCATAACTATAAGGAACATCTAATTAACTCACAGCGTTGGAAGGACATCCGACCGTACATACCACACCTTCCATGCAGACTGGCCTCGCGCGCTAAACCTATCGAATAGACAGTCACGTGACGTTTTCCGTAAACTCTAAACGGTTTGTTGTGTATTATGGCATGTTACAACTGTGGAGAAATTGGTCACATGAAACGCGACTGTTCTAAACTATCTCCGACGAAGTGCTATCGATGTGGAGAGACGGGGCACATCAGGAAAGACTGTCCGTATACTTTGTCTGACAGAGAAAGCAGACCATCTCCATCATCAGATTTCGAAGTCGCTGCATCGGGTGTCCCCAGACGAAGTCCGGTGAAATGCTTTCAGTGTGGAGAGATGGGACACACAAAGAGAAACTGTACATACAGTTTGTCAAGCAGACCAGCTGCATCGACATATTCAACAGTCCCTACATCATCTGTTGAGTTTATTGACACTCATTGTCATATTGAATATTTCTTCGAACGGTTTCAGTACCAAGGATCGTTCGAGGCATTTCGATCAAAGCATGGTCCATACCCTCACAATTTTGGTGGTTGCATCACGATCTTCTGTGATCCTGCCTCGTTTTCCTCGTTTCGCACATGGCCTGATCTTTTGGAAGAAGACAAGGTCTGGGCAGCATTTGGCATGCATCCTCACAATGCAAAATATTATAACGACTCGATAGAAGAAAAAATTATTGAAGCATTGTCACACCCACGAGCTGTTGCTTGGGGAGAGATGGGACTGGATTATGCAAAACATAGTCCTGCTGAGCATGACAGCCAGAAGAGAGTGTTTGAGAGGCAGCTCCGATGTGCTGTATCACTCGACAAGCCATTGGTCATTCACAGTCGAGACGCAGATGAAGACGTCGTCGATATTATGGCTCGTGTTGTGCCTAGTGAGTGGAAAGTACACTTGCACTGTTTCACCGGAACAATGGACAACTTACAAAGATTCTTTGACGTTTTTCCTAATCTTTGTGTTGGGTTTACTGGTGTTGTGACATTTGCTTCAGCTCGGCACATCCAGGAATGTGTCCAAAGAGTGCCTCTTGATCGTCTGCTTCTTGAAACAGATGCGCCATACATGGTGCCTACTGCTATTAAGAAAGGCAACAAATTCAGTCACCCAGCAATGATCCCTTACATTGCTCAGAAAATTGCTCAATTAAAACAATTGCCATTGGATGAAATCCTTACTGCAGCAAGACGGAATACAAAGAAGATATACGGAATATGAAGTAACAATGCGAAGTAGCAAAAGACTACATCTACATCACTTATCATATGATGCGTATCGGTGATACAAACAATATGTCTGGGATACTTATTTTACTAGCATATTTTATCATCTCATAATGAAATTGTTACACATAACTAACTTTACATGTTTCTCTCGCATATGAGCGTTTCAAAGATGTGACCTGGCACACCAAGTGGCCAACAGTAATTTACAAAAAGACAAAATTTACAAATACAGTTAGTAGTCTGGTTCCACAGCTGTAATGTAAGCACGACTGTATGCCTTATGCAACATAACTTTTTCAATAACAGTATGGCCTGTGTGTTAATAATAAATATTATCAAAACCTAAATTGAATGCTAGTCACACTAGTATCACAAGTCGAAGTGTTACCAACCATAGGGTTAGTATTAGATGGACGTCTCAAACAAACCAATCAGCTCACTGATGTATTGTCCAACAGATTGACATGATTTCAATTCATATTAAATACCCAATAAGAACACATTCAAGAGTTGAAAATTGATCGTTATGTCAATTAACTGTCTGTTACCAAATGAAGGCATTTCTATACCTCAACATCAATAAAGTTCTAATAAATCATATGCAGACTGGTCACAAATTTTTAATTTATAAAGTATATGTAAATGGTATAGCTGGAAACCCTTCCTTGTTGAAAATTGTCATAACAGGCCAGTCACCATATCCATATCGAACACCCAAAACACGTTGATCCTCGACCATAGCTGATGAGACTACAACGGTATCACCATAGACCATGGCCATAGCATTGTGCCAACTTTGATCTGCTGTCTGAAGTTGAAAACCGGAACAATACTTGTAATCAAGATCTTCGGGACAACATACTTTCTTCATTATCAATCCACTACCTAGTGTATCAGGATCAAACGAGATGAGAACGCTGGTCTCATCGATGCTGCCGGAGATCTGGCAATGTAAAATTCAGACAAAAAACAGTGTCAACAACCTCCTGCAGTGCAGTAAACTCCAGTGTGGAGAGAACAGAAAGCATACAATTGCAGATTACCTTAGAACTGTTTGCAGCAAATGCTCCTGCAAACATAGGACCTTGATGCACCTAACATTCCACAAACATGTTTAACATAAAGTTTTGTGGTCGATGTTGCTGCTTCTCAACACATTCGTCAGGTGGTCTACATGTCTGCCTGTCTGTCTTTTGTCTGTCTGTGCATCTGTTTGTCTGTCTAAATGTTTGTTTGTCTATTAAAACTCAGTCTGTTTTGTTGGTCTACACAACAAAAGTTTCTAGCCGGTGCTACATACTGTTGGTCTGTTGGTTTGTTTTGTAGATGGTCTAATTGTCTGCCTACCTTTGTGTCTCGGCAGCACAACAGTTAGTGTCATCAATGTCTCTAAGCAGTAGCACATGCATGCTCTTACACAGAAGTATCTATCACATGACACTATCATCCATCTTGCATTGCAACTCCTTACCAAAATCTCTTTATAAATTAAAGCCTTGGCAGTAGCTGCCAAACGACGTGCTACAGTCTGTTTGTTTCGAGGGTGAATAGAGCCTAACGGGGAATACAGATCACCAAGATCCTAAACAGTAAATCAATGAATAATAAATAAGCGTAAAGATCTACAAGCACGCTCATTAGATATCACAACTTTTGTAAATATTACTAACCACAGCACTTGCCATGCCCACCATAGGCAACTCTAGAGCAGCAAGTTGTCCTGATCTTAGCGCGGCAACTGGTGTTCCACCATTCTTTAATGTTACAAACATTTATTAATCAAAGGCCAAAATACACCAACATGATGGACTTACCTCTTTGTATGCAGCCAACTGTACAAATCCAAAATACATATCTTTGAGGTCAAACTTATCCCTCCAGTCTTCAATCATAGCTGGAAACTGACACTAAATCGAAAGTAACCATTGATAATTAGTGCTTTAATACTACACTTCTTAATAACATTCTTGTTATTATTTATACAGAAATCAGAAACAATCTCAACAAATTGTTTACATTATTATTATGTGTCGTGCTCAATCAGATCAGTTGGAGTACAGCGACTTGCGGGTGGAGGTAAGCCACATGTGGCAGTGTCGGACACTGGTTGTTCAGTGGTGTTGGGATCGTTGGACATAGTGCACACAGGTATTGCACAGGGGCTAGACATCACTTCAGGTCATCACAATCTGCAGCACTTACATAAGACAGTGCATCTTGGATCCAGTCAGATCCTGTGTAAAGTCATTTCTTCTGTCTAGACAGCCATGATGGTCTAAACACCTCTGAGGCAGGGTTTGCTTATGATGTTTACAAGAGATCTTACAAACCAGACTGATCTGGTTGAGCACAACATATAATATTATTGCTCTAGTTCTTATAAATCAGCTTATTAGTCCAGAAAAATCCAAGCATGAAATATTAGCAACTCACAGCATAGTAGTCTTCACCAAACTGAGGACCAGTTCCTACATTTTCCTCTCCTTGATACTAACAAAAAGAACAAGCGTCACCCATTTCACTAGAAATGCTGACTCCTATGACATACATGGACACTAAATCACTTAATTTCTACATCATTCATTTTGTGACAACTGTCAACAAGTGCTCTTAAATTAAAGATGTGCCACAAGCAAATCAATCTATATAATTGGTAATGATCACTCAGAACACTTGCACAATACAATGTATGTGTATGCATTGCTTATACAGAAAAGTACTGTACCCAAATTGCACCAAGAGCTCGCATGGGAAGAAACGGAGCAATCATTGAATTGTATAGTGCAGAGTTACCTTCATCTAAAACCATAAATACAAATTAAAACACAACAAACAACTTTACTTACGTTAAGTAATGTACCTACCAGCACCAACACCATTGCATGTAGCATGCTTGCATTTCGTTTGATTACATTTAGCCAAAGCATCAGAACTGCACCAATCCTGAACAGGTGTACCATGCCAATTTGTGCTACAAGAAAATCAATATTAAACAAATAAACAAAAGCACTGGCATTTGGTACATTTTACAGCCACAGTGTAACGCTACCTTATAAGTCCAATAGGCACAGCTCCTTTTAAGTAATCATGAATGTCACGACCAAATAGCCAACAGACAGCTGAGAAGTACGTCCAGTCCTCACCTCCAACAGATTCATTACTTGCGATGCTCCATTCCTGTTGACAAACAAACAAATAGCTAAAACCGTGCAAATATAATGCAACTACAAATAACTACACAGTAAATGTAAATCCCAAGCACTAAATCTACATACTGATCAAAAATTGTTTAGAGTCACTGCACAACACAAATAACTAAACCTGTTCAATTGTTTGTAGTTCGGTCAATGGTGTAGGTGAAGCTGTTCTTTGACCCACAGTCATCAAACGAATATTTGGGTAAAGATTTGCTCTTGCTATCTCTTCACTTGCATTAAAACCAGAGCCCAATGTGAACTACAAACATGCAAACAAACAAATCTTATTACAAATTAACAATTTCAATACTCACTCTACTTTATTTCCTAATGTAATGCATACATCGTCAGTACCTATAACCTATTTAGTCTGTGTGTGTGTGTGTGTGTGTGTGTGTGTGTGTGTGTGTGTGTGTGTGTGTGTGTTATGTAGATTCGCGTGTATGTGTTGCCCTTTAAGGAAACTGCACTTTTTAGTGTGCTACAAACATCAATATATATAATATATATATATATATATATATATATATATATATATATATATATATATATAACAGATGCTAACTTACAACACATAAGAGCCAACACATACTGTGATTGCCTTCTCCAGCTTTTTAATTAATTAAGTCACTTTAATTGTCAAATCATCTACAACAGACACCTAAGCCTGCATTGCTTGTTTTTCTGTTGAGATTGTATATGCTAACAATACCTTTTAGATGCATCACAGTTCAAACCTTTAATTAATTAACTAGTGGGGAAAATAGAGAATTACTTTGGATCGGACAGACTGAGCCTTGGTAGGACATTCTTGTATGGTGTTACATGTCTAATTAAGTGCCTCCCCTACTGCAGCCATTTTGCATGTAATTCTTGATAACCAACTTCCAAGAGAGAAATGGCATTATAGGCAGGTGAGGTTTTCTCTGGATAAAGCATGCTAGGAGGCACCTAAGTTTATGAAATTAACAGTTACACCATTGGAAAGGCCATCACATGCTAGGGGACAAGGTTTACACTAAAGCATCATACATCCTATATGTGTACAGATGGATGTTTTGTCCTAACATGTCCCTACACTAGTGTAGTATTTGGTCGACCAAACAACACATTTGGTGGGACATTGTCCTATGTCTTAACGTTATTTTCCACACTGAGTCGAACAATAATACAGGTATATAGTGTATGAGCTATGCTTACCTCCATGTTGCTCTGACCACTGCAAAAAAACACGTCTCCAAACATGACATTTCTCAGTAAGGCCTGATCTCCTGTAATAGTAGACATAGCCAGGACATCTACTGGTCCTCCTTCTTCCATTGGTGGAAGCACCATCCTAAACTGTCCGTTTAGATCAGCCGCGGTATAGTCTTTAAAACCATTAAAATTCACTGTGACGACGTCAAATGGAGAGGAGAAGCCCCAGACAACAGCTTGTTGAGGAGAACGCTGTAAAACCTACAAAAACGACGATATTGACACCGTTTACTACAATAGAAACAGTAAGGTTAACCATATTATCTCCAAGCACATTGGAAAAGTGTAGCCCAAAACTTAAACGCACAAAAATAGTTGTTAACAGCAAAAACAGCATTTTCACTACCGAAGTGGCTACGGGTACGGGCCCGTACCCCCAACTAGCTCCGGTTACGGGTACGGCACACTGGTCACATGAGGCGGCGCGCTGGTCACATGACAGCTTTGCTTTTCTGACGCTTGCGCATTGTTTGCACGTGCCGGTGACTGTCTGCACGTGCAGACTTCAAAGTTACCCGCGTAAATCTCCCCCGCGCAAGTGTGTTCTGACCACCGCCAGTTTCTTTCGCGCCCAAATGTTTGAGAATTTCTCAAGCTCGACAATCAAAGGCAGGCTAGACAATCATTGACTGAAGCCGTACATATACATGGTGGGCGGTTCCGATAACGATTCACACTTGTAGGTCTATCAGAGAGCTGACCAGGCAGGAATGCGGTAGACTGAAGTTTCCTAGTGTGAGTCCAGAGCAGGGTCAGGTCATCACTGTCCCTAGAAGCACTCTTTTCAGCAACCCCCACACCAGTACTGTGATGCCCAGTGAGTCTGTGTGCAGAAGACTAGCCGGAAAGATCAATCAAGACTGTGACTGTAAAGATGAAATCCAGGCTGCTGGATTCTTGTTTGGTGTATTTGATCTTGATGGAATTAGAGAGTTCCTAGCAATACACGAAGCCAAATCCATCGCCTCACAGGTAAATATGATTGATGCAAGAAAGAACACATTGTTTGTCGTACCGACCCTTGCATACGTACAATTGACATGAACTTCACAGGAGCATGCACGCACATGTATCTGGTAAATAAAAGGGTTTACATTCAGTTGGTGCCAACAATACTGCTGACTTGGAATAAATACGGTAATTCACACCACTCCGTGCCCTCTGTCATTTATTGTAATACATCTTCAACATAGATACAGAACATACTTTAAAAACCAGCAACAGGTCTCAAAGCAAAATACCATATGCTATACAGACAATATATAAAGCAACCTCTAATCTTCAAATATAAAGTAGTCACCTCTTTCTCGCCTAACGAAGATATAGAATCGACAATAAATATATTATTCCTCTTGTCCTAATTCAACTGCTTCTAAGGAAGCCTCTAAAGAAGCACTCATTGATGATTGATTTCCGAACTGTGAATTAGTTCCTCATACTTTGCGACTCAATTCCCTCTTTGAACAGAATAATCAGCTTACCACAAAAAATTCCTTTCAGCATGAGTAAAGTATGGTCCTAGGAGGAAAGTTGAGGAGTCATATAAATGAAGCAAACTACTATCAGACAGATC
The DNA here is from genome assembly GCF_963422355.1 of Corticium candelabrum. NCBI lineage: Eukaryota > Metazoa > Porifera > Homoscleromorpha > Homosclerophorida > Plakinidae > Corticium > Corticium candelabrum. The sequence continues at coordinate 1,033,801 of NC_085106.1, forward strand.
ATATGCAATCACACACATTCAAATCTTTCAATTAAATCAATCAATATTAAAATCATGTCACAGCTTTCTAGATTCCGAAACTAGTTTTATCAGTTTTGCTTCTCTACCATACTATTATGCAATTCAGAAATAGCGCAATAGAAAACTTTTCATAATTGATATTACTTCAGGACTAGGGTTGCATGCCAACACTTCATAAGCTGTCAGCTGAGCAAGCCACACATGGCCATCTAAGCAGTTCATTAGGCAACTATATGGTGCTAATTCTAACGCAATCGGTACTGCTCCAAACTGCAGTAAAGTTTTCAATTAATTATTCTTATACTTGGATGTACCAACAACTGACATTAATAGAACATCACTGTGCCACAACTGTCAACATTACCATGTGAACAGTAGCCTATTAGCAACATAATTCCATTGCGAAGATGTCTACCTAATTCTGCACTAGGAGTAACATGTTCTTTAATGTTTCTCCATTTAATTTTTTGTTAGGTCACTCTTGAGAAAAACTGGTTTTCTACAAATTTAACCATTCCTGACTTCTTGGATGTGACACCACTCGACAACCAAAGTTTCCAGCTATTCAAAAACATGTTATGGAACCAACCAGCATCTGCCATAACGACGACATGTGGTAACTTAAGCAGTCATCAAATTTCCATGTTGACTTGCAATCGTTGGCTAACAGAGGACATTCTGCAAAGCTTGTCTGATGTCTTAAATCAACGTTCAAGAGACTGTCTGTGCATAGTTCTCTCTGAATATAACAAAACACGATTGCATGAAGCTGTTTTAGCAGCTGCAGAAGGCAAGGAAAACGTACGTCTTGCATTCTTGATCTTAAACATTTCAGTAAATCAATTACTTCAGACCACCATGGCTTCCAACAAGTTGCTAACAGGAAATCACTGGGTGGTAGCTGTAATAGATGTCTGTACTGAAACTACCTACTACTGTGATCCCTTAGGTTTTCCTATTCCCATCAATCTGTCAGTTGAAACACAGCCGGTTTCTTTAGAACTGAAAAGGGTTCTTAGCAAGCAAATGAAAATGTTCTATCACACGATTGCAATGCATAAGCCGATGTTTGGCCCCAATGGTGAACACATCTGTTCTCAAAATTGTTTGAACTTTCCTGTTCAAAAGTGTTCATCGGCATGTGGAATAATAGCATTTACATTTGTTACAATTTCTGCATTTACCCCAACAAATGTCTGGGAATGTATATGCTCACCCCACATGGCTCTGAATGATGTAAAGTCAAAATTGACTCTATTTTGGCAAGCAAGTAAATATTCACCTTACCTACGCAAGGTGCTAGCGTGTTGGATATCCACTCAGACTATTGACGTGACAAACATCATTGATAAGTCTGCACTTGTACCCACGGCATCGTCTTTTCAAGCAAGCAGACTTAGACTTAGACTTAGACTTAGACTTAGCCTGAAGCAGAAAGACTGCAAAACTGAAGAAGACAGTTTTTGTCACAAAAATGCACCATGTGACGAAGGTACAGAGAATAGCAATGAAAGGAGTCCGTCTACTACTCACTTGGACATCTCTTCTGTAACAGCTCCACAGCTCACAACTGGACAAGAATTTTCCTCCTTTGAAGAGCTAAAGCACTGCATTTCTAGTTATGAAAGAGCAACATTTGTACAACTCGACATTAGGAGATCCAGGTCACTAGAATCTGCCAAGAAGCGAGCAACTAAAAAGAACTTCAATTCTGACTTAAGGTTTTCAGAATTACAGTATAACTGTATTCATGGTGGAAAGCACTTCCAGTCACGGGGTACAGGAAAACGCCCTAATCACTCGTAAGTCTCATTTGTTTGTCGTAATAGCTATTCAACACCTTCATATGTACAACTTCACTACATTGCAGAACCTTTCAAATGGAATGCGCATGTTTTGTGAGAATTGTAGCATCAACGGATGGACAAAAATTGACCATCAAAAGTATAAACCTCCAGCATAATCATGACATTAGCAAGGTAAGAATTATTGCCATCCTTGCATTCAATAATTAAAAGGCATGGCATATTGCATTGCACTTGGTTATAGTACTTTAGAGACAATAACAGCACCTTCTTGTTTTCATAGGAACTCTTCAAGCAACTACCACAACAGAGAAAGCTTTCCAATGATGCCAAGCAAGAAGCGCAAAAGTTGCTGTCATTACAAGCAAACAAGAAGATGGTTCAAGATAAACTGTCAAACGAAACAGGCCAAGTGGTTCTTTTAAAGGACCTGAGCAATCTATCTACGCTAATGAAAAGTGGCAGTACCCGTAACAACTTAGAAGTTACTGTCAAGGAACTGACAGAGCAATATGGTAGGTTATTATGTAGGTTTTAAATGCTGTAGAATGTGTTGTTAATGTGCATTTGGGGTGGTCACGTGTAGGTTCAAGTGTGCATGTAATGACAAATGACCAAAAGGAACTATTGGGAGTCCATTTTCAAGATGACCAAATGAAAAGGGCATTTGATGCTTACCCTGAGATATTATTTATTGATGCCACCTACAAGCTTCTTGAGCTGCAGTTCCCATTATACATTATCCTCATAGAAGATGGCAATGGGCAAAGTGAAATTGCATCAGCATTTTTGTTACTTGAAGAGACCGAAACATCACTATCAAAAATCATGTCTATTTTTAAAGAATACAATCCATCCTGGACAGCTACCAGAGTTTTGATGGCAGACAAGGACATGACTGAACGTGATGTACTAGCATCAAATTTTCCAAATGCTGACCTTTTGATTTGCCTCTACCACACTCTCAGGTCATTTCGACGAGAGATTTCTTGTGAAAAAATGGGCATCACATCAGGTCAGAGAACCTTGTATTTGGAACTTCTCCAGCAAATGGCATATGCCACAAATGAAGTAAAATATGCAGAATTGTATTCTCGTTTCAAAACCAATGCTCCTGCAGCTGTAATCGACTACTTCAACAAGCAGTGGCATCCCATTCGTAAGCAATGGACAATGGGTATGAAGTACAGCACAGGCAACTTCTTGAACGCGACCAACAATAGACTTGAATCACTAAATGCCAAATTAAAATCTGTCATTCCCCGCTTTTCCTCCATGGAAACATTCACTGAGAAGTTCTTTGTTATTCTGAGAGTACTATGGTCAGAACGAGATCATAATGCAAGTCTTTCAGTTTTGAAAGTACCCACTGCATTTCATTCAACCTCTGATGAAGCAAGCAAGCATTATATGCGGTGCCTTACTCCCTATGCCTATAAGTTTGTGAAAAAGCAAATGGATATGATTGCAAAAGTTGCATTAAAATGTGCAGAAAATCAGCAGTATCATGTGTCCTCTAGTGAAGGCAATATTACAGTAACTGCAACCTCATGCCAGTGTCTAGGATGGCTCTCAATGAGGCTCCCATGCCGTCATATACTGTCCGCAAGGGCTGACATTGGCATGAGCTTATTCAACGAAGAATTATGTGACAAAAGGTGGACACTACACTACTTCAAGTCAATGCACAGAGTCTTTTCAAAGGATTTTGCCAGCAATCAGTCAACTGTATCTCTTGTTACTAGTTCATTGCGTAAAACACATAACTCAGCACAACCACTCTCTCAGGTTTGTATTACATGGCTAGAACTTCAACAACATTGCCTGCAGTATGCTCTGGTTCAGTTTCAGAAATTTAAACTTGTTTCAAGAGTCACAAATAAATTATCTACCCTAGCTTCAGAAGACTCTGGACTAACCCTTACCAAGCGATTAGAATTGTTGAAACAATTAGTTACAGCATGGGAAAATGGAGAAACAGTTGCATTAGTCAATGGTAAGACCTAGTGGCATTATGTATACAAACTGTGTGCATACACCAATAAATGTGAGCTAATACACATGCGCATGCTGATGCAACAAGTAGGTACACACATTGTACATATTTACTTTGTTAAAGACAAAATGGTGTCAGTTTTGTTTTGACAAAAAAACATAAATGTGTGCAGACTCTACAAAAGAAAAGCAACAACATTCAAAAAATGAAACACACAAAAACAGAGCTCAACAAGGTAAACTCTTTTGCCACCGGCAATAGTAATACTTAAAGGAAACATGTTCTGACACTTACAGTTCCATCAGTAAAAATGAAACAAGAATCAGAAATGAATGCCTGCATCCCGAAACCAACTGCTGCAAAGGCAAACCGAAGACAACTACGTATATTCTTCACCTTTTGCATACTGCCTGATATTACATACGACATTGAGTCCAGTGTTGTTTCTTTGTATAACAACAAAGACTGCATTGTTTGTAGTAGAGACAAGAGCAGAACGACTGCTTGAGAGTCAACAAGTAAGTTAAATATATACTCCACTGACATGGTATTATTGTGAATTGTGATCACTATAGTTCTTTCTTAGATCTGCTCAAATGACTGACATACAGATAGCAATTATTGAACTAACCTTCTACATAGTATGACGTAGTCACTACAAGTGTTTCTAGCCATTATGAGGAAAGTAGTGTCTTGATTATACAGGACCGTACCATACCATACCAAACCATACCATACCATACCATACTATACTATACTGTATTGTACTGCAGTGTAATATACTCTACTATACTACTGTATTCTCCCGTAATATAACGCCCTGGGCGTATAGAAAAGAAACGCTTTTTCCTGAGCGTATACTAGGACATGGGCGTTATTTTGGTCCCAAGCATATACATGGTTGCAAAATGCTGTCGTTTGGCCAGTCATCATCTAAAACACTTGATGACAGAAATACCACAAATGCTTGCAAGTATCCATTTGCAAGATCAAAGGTACTGCTATCCATACAGCATCAGCATACACGCAGAAACTACACTACACACGCAAACCGGAGTGGTCGGCCTGAAGTCAGTCAAAAGCATCAGGATTGGTAATTGCAATGAAGACATGAGTCTAGCGGTAAGCACTTTTGCTCAACACTGACACCAGCTCATCAAACACACAAAGACGGAGACAAATGTTCTGCGGACCCCATTTTGTTTTGTCTGCACACGCGTATCCTGGGCTATACTTGGGCATGGGCGTATAGTTGGGCATGAGCGTTTTTTCAGGCTGAAAGTTCTGACCTGTCGCACATGGGCATATATACGAGCATGGGCGTTATTTCAGCATGGGCAAAAAGCAGCAGTATACTATACCATGTAATAGTTATAGCATGAGTCGTGGAAATCCATGTACATTGTTATTGATCCAAAGCCTTCAAGGCTTACCAATAAGCTAATTGACAGAACCACATGGGAGATCCAATTATCTAGTTGATAAGCCTGAGAGGTTGAGGTGTCAATAAAATACATGGACCCCATTACAACCATGCTTTAAAATATTTAGAATATATCATGTGACCTTTAGAGGTATGTGATTAGTGAATTTGGTACGGTGGCAGTTTTGAACCTACAAAGACATTTCTATCATGTATAGAACACCCCATTTGACTAATCAGATTGTCTAAAGATCACGTGACATAGTCTAAAGTATCCCTTACTTCACCACACCATATTGGATGTTATACCATGATCACGTGACGTGCGACCAGTCACAAGCACGTACTGAGGTGGTGTATATGGCGTATTGCACAGCAAGTATGCAATAACTTACTTCTGCTTATTATCTTAGTCTCATTTATACTTACATGCCACGTGACCATGTTATAAATAATTTATCATAAGACTAGCGGGCAATATGGCTTTACCGGCACTCAGAACGGGGTTATAAAGTCATATATAGCACGCCCATCGTACGATAAACTACACTTATACAATACTATAAATAAACAGATGGTACACAGATATGATATGCATTTCTTACCTCTTACAGTCTTCTAAAGGATAGAAGAGTTACACGACCTCTTCTGATTGTTTTTTGTCTTTCCTCCTCTTTCTAAAATGTTGAAATAAGGACTGATGCTTATTCTGGTTCTTCTACCTGAAAAAACAGAAGAGAAAGTCGTGTACATAACTTCTGTGCCATTTGCATGTAATAGCAGCCACTTATCTACCTAGCTTGTTGTGCTATATACAACCATAGGGTACATAGCAGCAGAGGAGACAGGGCCATTGTTGTGAGACTTGATGATACTTCCTTGATTACCCATCAAATAAACAAGATGATTGACCTTCTTATACAATTGGTAGACAGGAGGCAGAATCGTTGAAAAACTAGACTTTCCTCCATCCAAGGTATGATATCATACCTAATTTTAAAAAGACCCAGTCAGGATAGAACGTCCTCTAATGCCAACCTAACATGCATATGCTTAGCTCTGAACCTCCTTCTGTTAGGGTTAGGGTTACTTACGAGTTAGGTCACTGCTGGAGCCAGCACCAGAGTCAAAAACAACTATGTCCGGCCGCTTTCATTATCTATGTACCGATAAAAGACTTCTTTCTTGTGATGAAGATTTAGTTCATGAAGGCAACTGCTCCAACAGCAACTATTTCATCATGTTCCCTGACTGACTGACTGACAAAATCATTTATAGATACAAATTTCTAAATACAGAACACCAAAAGTCAAAAATATTATCCATGACAGTGGAATCACGGTCACAGCAAACTACAAGTTAAAACTAAGCGCAAATAGTACAGATCAATTCTAATGAAAGTTCCTTGAATGGCACTGTGCACTGACTGACTGACTGATTAATTAACTGCAGTTCGTTAGTTGCAACACATATCTGTCTACACAGACAGACACATCGAAAACGTAAATCTGTTTAAGCCACTAAAGTAGCACTGGAGAAAGATGGATTAACTAAATGAATTGTCTCTGACTGTTTGTATCACATTATCTCTTCTTGTTAAATCACAGGATAATGACTTTGAGAAATCAAAGATCAAACAAGATCTCCAGAGTGAGTTTATAAAATGAAATCAGAGTGAACTCAGTATTTGGTGCATTGACAATTAAATTTGTTCATGTCAGGTATCAAGATGCCGTCTACATATCAAAAGAGAGGAAGACCAAAAGGACACGAACTAACAGTGATAGGCCTGCCATCAAAAAAGAAGAAGTCGCTGAAAACTCTCCAGCCATTTACTAAGTTGCACACATCAGTCAAGGAGAAGGGTAGGTATTTATCTGGACTAACAAGCACATCCAGCTAGTTACTCTGTACATTGTGCAGTAATGCTAGAATGGTTCGTGGACGCAGATTTGGCAGCAGATGTGCTGAAAAATTCACAACAACTGCTTAGTGAAAGAGATGTCGAGGATAGGCCAGAGATGGTAACTGATGCTGTTCTGGATGAGAATGTAGACATTCATTTAATCAGGAAGTACTTTCAACACGATGCTTGGCTGCTTGTGACCCAAGTTGTACGGCAGAAGCAGGAAACTCAAGGATACAT
>NC_085106.1:1041391-1111391 GCF_963422355.1 Corticium candelabrum
TTGCAAGTACTGTTCACATGATCTAGATGATGAGTCACAAGCAATTTTGTGTAACCACTGCCTTCAGTGGTTTCACATGAAGTGCGTGGGGCTGAAACAGAAGCCAAAGAAAAAGTACTGGTTTTGCAGACATTGCCACCATGCACGCGTAATGTAGCTAGTGCTCTACCACGCTAGCTAGCTATAGCCATATTTACGTATAGATAATTATCTAGACATACCTATTGCCGACTAAGATTATAGCTTGCTTAGCTGTGACAACTTCGTTGACTTACCGACCCAACGCTATGCGTATACGTACAGTGTCGACAAATCGCAAGTTGTGAGAGTGTCATGTGACCAGCGTGAAACGTCATGTGACCAGTGTGCCGTACCCGTAGCCGGAGCAAGTTGCGGGTACGGGCCCGTACCCGTAGCCACTTCGTTTCACTACTCAGTGTCAGTTCCGGTGTTAACGCACGCTATGGCTCTTCTTTCTAGAGCCGTTTTGGCTGCTCAGCTGCGACGTGTTGTAGCTTGTTTGTATACGAGCCCTCGTCGTTTGTTTGACGTTAAAGACGAAGACGACTTTAAGAAGCGTGTTCTCGAGTCAACTAAGCCTGTTGTTGTGGACTTCCATGCAGAGTATGTACAGAAAGAACATCGACCTTTAGACCGCTTTATGTGTATAGTTTATGTATTATTAAATAACTGACTCACACACGCACGCACACACACACACACACACAGTGACACACACACACACACACAGTGACACACACACACACACACACACACACACACACACACACACACACACACACACACACACAGTGACACACACACACACACACACACACACACACACACACACACACACACACACACACACACACACACACACACACACACACAGTGACACACACACACACAGTGACACACACACACACACACACACACACACACACACACACACACACACAGTGACACACACACACACACACACACACACACACACACACACACACACACACACACACAGTGACACACACACACACACACACACACACACACACACACACACACACACAGTGACACACACACACACAGTGACACACACACACACACACACACACACACACACACACACACACACACACACACAGTGACACACACACACACACACACACACACACACACACACACACACACACACACACACACACACTCACACACACACACAGTGACACACACACACACACACACACACACACACACACACACACACACACACACACTCACACACACACAGTGACACACACACACACACACACACACACACACACACACACACACACAGACACACACACACACACACACACAGTGACACACACACACACACACACACACACACACACACACACACACACACACACACACACACAGTGACACACACACACACACACACACACAGTGACACACACACACACACACACACACACACACACACACACACACACACACACACACACACGGTGACACACACACACACACACAGTGACACACACACACACACACACAGTGACACACACATACACACAGTGACACACACACACACACACACACACACACACACACACACACACACACACACACACACAGTGACACACACACACATGCATGCACACACGCACACACACACACACACACACACACACACACACACACACACACACACAGTGACACACACACACACACACACAGTGACACACACATACACACAGTGACACACACACACACACACACACACACACACACACACACACACACACACACACACACACACACACACACACAGTGACACACACACACACACACACACACACACACACACACACACACACACACACACACACACACAGTGACACACACACACACACACACACAGTGACACACACACACACACACACACACACACACACACACACACACACACACACAGTGACACACACACACACACACACACACACACACACACACACACACACACACACACACACACAGTGACACACACACACACACACACACACACACACACACACACACACACACACACACACACACACACACAGTGACACACACACACACACACACACACACACACACACACTTCACTTCACTTCATGCTGCGTTCATTTCAATGAGAAACAATGCAGGCCAAGGTCACCATAGGCTATATCGGAGGAGTGGATGTTCTCTGACAGCAGAAACGCTCGTGATTGTGGAGGCCTTGTTGGCGGAATGTTTGGTGACAGTACTGACATTGACTAGTCAGGCACTGACCATGTTTCTGTCTCTGGTGGTTTACAAGGCCGGCATGATTTACAGCAGTAAATCTACAACCATCAAAGCTGCAGTGTAAAGCAAACTCTGATGTTGTTTGCCTTGCTTCACGGCGACGTTTTTCTGCTCATCCTTGCGGTATTTCTCTTGTTCTTTCTTCTTGAAATTTACTTCCTGTGTGGCAGCCCAGACCTGATTCCTCCACTCATTCCTATCTTCTGCTAATATTCTCCAAACCCCATCAAGATTGCAATTCCTTAAATCCCTCAGTACCAAATTGTTTCATCTCATTCTCTGGCCTCCAACTGAGCGTCTACCTTAGGGTGATGCACACACCAAAAGCTTCCTTGGCAGACGACACTCATCCATGTGCAAGATGTGCCCCAATAACCGAAGACGCCTCTGTGTCAGCATGATGAAGATTCTTTGTAGGTGGGCTATCTTTCTGATGGAGGTGTCTCTCTTCCCATCCCATAGGGACACTCCAAGGATGGAGCGGAGGCTTCGCATCACAAAGCTCTGTAAGCGATGTATCTGCGGCTCCAGAAGTACTGCTGTTTCCAAACCATATAAAAGGGTGGAAAGAACTACAGAGACAAAGATGTTCAGCTTGGTACTAGACTTGATCTTCCTCTGGTGCCAAAGGATGCAGTTAAGTGACCCATATGAGAGATGCTTTGGTTATCCGTGTTGATATCTCAACATCCATGGAGCAATTATTAGAAAGGTAACTTCCAAGGTACTGAAATGATGGTACCACCTCAATTGGATCACAATCAGGATGCAAAGAAATGGGAGATGGAGAATGGGCATCAGCTCCAGGTAGGTCAGCTAGTAGCTTGGTCTTCTTGTAATTGATGGTAAGCTCCATGTGATGGCAAGACGAATCCAGAGATTTCAGCAAGGAGGATAGACTTTCATAAGAATCAGATATCAATGCCATATCATCAGCATATTCAAGGTCTGACACTGACACCTCTGATGTAAGCTTCTTCCTGTTTCCTACCAGGTCAGCATCCAGAAGATATGACAAGCACACACCTACATCTGGTTGGTGATCAGTAATGACAAGTCGAATCACAGAGTCAAAGTAGAGGTTGAATAAGGTTGGAGCAAGTACACAACCCTGTTTGACACCACTAGAAACAGAAATGATCTGAGATTTTACCATAGGTCCTTACAGCGGCAGAAGTGTTACTGTGCAATGCTTCAATGATTTTGAGCAGCTTAGATGGCAAGTGGTAATAATACTGAAGAACAGACCAGAGAGCTGCTCTATTGATTGAATCGTAGGCCTTACGGAGGTCTACAAACACATGTATAAAGGACAATGGTACTCCCCGGCTTTTTCCATCAACACCCTGAGAGAAAAGAGTTGGTCAGTGCACCCTCTGCCCTTGCGGAAACCACACTGGTTCTCACGCAAGAGGGCCTCCGCTCTGGGTTTGATCCTGTTCAATATAACACAAGTAAAAACCTTGCTGGGGATGCTCAAGAGGGCAATGCCTCTATAGTTGTCGCATTCGGAACGACTTCCCTTCTTGTGAAGAGGGACAACGAGGTGGTTCAACCAATCTGAGGGGATACTCTCGCTGCTCCAGATGAAGTTGAACAGTGAAGTGAGCCAGCAGATGGTTTCGCCTCCTCCCAACTTCAGCAACTCGGCAGATATGCCGTCATCTCCTGGAGCCTTACCATCTCTGAGCTGTGCTATAGCTACCTGAATCTCATCTTCAGATATGGGCTGGAACAAGTTTTCATTATCTGGGAATAGTTCTCTGTAAGATGGTGTGGCAGCAATGATGTTGGGTAGTGCATCAGTATCCAACTGGCAGCTTGATGAGCAACAATTAGACACTTCAATTAGACACACACACACACACACACACACACACACACACACACACACACACACACACACACACACACACACACACACACACACACACACACACACACACACACACACACACACACACACACACACACACACACACACACACACACACCACGTACATACATGTGGCAGATTGGCTGTGATCAATATCTACTGGCCATTCCAGCTGGTGTAATCCTTGCCGAATTTTGGGGCCACGACTTACTGAATGTTTGCAAGACTACAATGGAGCTATTGAGCTTGCCAAAGTAAACGTTGATGATCTACCTGACCTGGCTATGGAGTATGGGGTATATAAATATAGTAATTATTGCTTTATAAATATAAAGTTTGTCATTTGTTGTCTGTGTCTATTATTTGAAGGCATCTTCTATTCCTTTGGTGATTGGAATGCGTGATGGGAAAGTTGTGGATCAGTTTGTCGGAGCTCAAGATGTTGTGAAAATTAAAGAATTTTTGTCTAAAGTTGAAAAATAACAGACTAACATTTTGACAATAAAACAGCAGACCGTTAAATTCATTGTGGTTTATGTACGTGGAGTATGTGATGTTATTAGTCGCGCAATTGAGGTCGGGAATGCGTGGAACAGAGGTGCGCATGCGTATGTTGCTAATGCAATGGGCAAAGACAGGTTGGGACTGGAGGTCTTTGACATGCTCGATACTACTCTATGTGGTCAGTTAGTTTAGTGTTAATGTTGCATGCATTTGGATGCAGTCATCACCATTCCTACCGTATTTTCAATGAACTCATAGTTTGCTGCAGCTCAGGAACTCCACGGTTGCTCTCATCATCTTAGGCATTAGTGAATGATATGTCTGTATGAGTATTTTGCAAATTGCGATGTTTGTCTCAGTGTCAATATTGTGAAGGTGTCTCTAGTAACCAACATAGCAACGGGACTTCAGTACACAGTCACACCGCAATTGTACATTTCTTTGTGATCGTAGGTTTCATCACCGCAGAGCAGGTGCATACTTATTACGAGAGCGCCAACGTAACTCAAATCCCTTTGTATGTGGTGATATCCGCTTTGCATCACGTGTGTGGATTTGATGTCGAGGAATGCAGGCGAGATCAGTTTTCGATGCTATTGGCTGAGATCAGACGTCGTCAGCAAGTCAGAGATCAAATATTCTGGGATTTCAAAGCGCTGGATATTAGAAATCAAGGCAGAGTGTCTTTGAAAAATGCTCTCTTTCTCTTCAAGGCGACTTTCCAGGAAGATTTCAGTCTGAAAATGTGGGACGTGTTTTTGTCAAATAGAATAGACCAAAATGCTGATGTCAGTTTGGTTGAATTAGAGGCGGCTGTGCTTGACCCTCCAGTGTATGGACAGCCTTCTTCAATGGAAGATCTCTACAGCAAAGAAGCTGAATTGGATGCTCAAACACTCAAGAGAGATTTCACAGAATATTCAATGTTAATGGGTCTGCAGAGAGATGTGGATGCTGAAGAGGAAAAGATGAGGGAGTGGAAACGATCGACGGTACGAGAGTCCAGAAGAAAAGTGAAGCAAATCGAGAAATATGGTCTGGATGGCATTTTGATGACAAGAAGTCAGATGATAATTGATGATTTTGACACAGAAGATACACCAGAAAAACAAAAAGAAAGAGATTTGAATAATATTGAAGTTAGATATGACAATGCAAAGGGACGACTTTTATGGGAGATGCTTCGTCTGAAAGTAGGAGAAGTCGAATGGGCTGCAATGTCAGCAGAAGAAAAGCAAGCACGACTAACCAAATTGAGGGCAAACGAAAAGAAGATGCTCAGAGATGGCTGTATTGATCAGATTGGCTGTCTTCTAGGTGACCCGGTATCATTTGTGGTTGATATGAATAGTCTGCTAGGACCAGATCAAAAACAATACGATGTGATCATGAAAGAGAAAATATCACAGAGGAGACGAAAGCTAGCAGCAGGACAGCGATTGGATCCTGAAGAAAGAGAGCAAAAGAGTGATGACATATTTATTGCATTACAGCTTCGATATGATCAAGAAAAGGCAGCTGTAATTTCTAGATACTTACAGCAACGAGGCGATCCTGACAAGGTTAATGAATTAACAATTAAGGAAGCCCTGGAAAGGAAATATTCAACTCTAGAAGACAAACTATTTGCGTCAGCCTTGCAAGAAGGAATGGGAGAAGTCGAGTGGGATATAATGACATCAGAGCAGAAGGAGGCGAAGAAAGTGAAGTTGAGGCTCCAACTCAATCATGAAAGGAACAGTGGCAAGGACAACGAATTACTGAATCCTATCGTTGGAGACAAATGCTCTAAACAGTCAAGGATCGATCTGCTGTTTGGTGATGTGGAGGGTCATGAAGACATGCAGTTTCCAAAGGAGTGTAGTGTACGAAAGACATTCGTAGACCTACAGAAAAGAAAGGAACTAGAATGGCAACAACTGGAGACAGACTTTAAGCAGCAGACAGCACAGAAAGATCGGCAGTTGCAGCTGATGTGCCTTTTGTTGGCAAGAGAATTTGCTTGTTGCGAAACTAGCTTTCATCGTGCGGTCATAGTAGCTGGTCTTTGTGAGCAACTTGGATCATCTGACAGGTCAGTCAAGTGTTACGTAGCAACTATTATGTTTCTGAAGTGCATACTATCATTTTGTTCATTGTACTGCTCTTGATTGTCTTAGTAAGTTTGTAAAGAAAAGATATGTTATTCTAGACGAGTGCCGGGGGCAGGGGTGGGCTACGGATAGTACAAAGATACTGTAGACTTGAAAGCAATAACATGTATTTACAGTACACAATGTAGACAAAGGCAGTTCAGAACTTTGTGTACCAGTGGGATATTGGTACATAGCTGTGTGTGTGGTGTGTGTGTGTGTGTGTGTGTGTGTGTGTGTGTGTGTGTGTGTGTGTGTGTGTGTGTGTGTGTGTGTGTGTGTGTGCATGCGTGCGTGCACACACACATGCACGTTTGTTTGCCTTTGACTTTAACTGAAATAAAGAGGGTAGAAATACCATTGGTTAGGTAACCCTAGGAAAAGAGTCACATGTATTCAGTAGAAATAATGAAAACATTATTGTTATATACAGGTCTGCTTGGCATGATGAACTAGCAGCTGATCGAGAGAGGGCACGTCGTACCGGCAATGATGTGTTGCACGTTGCAGCTGACTCTGGCCTCATGGTTGACAATAGCGGGTTGTTATCCATCCAAGAGAGGATTATTAAAGAGCTCATTAGAAAGCATGTTGAAGAGGTTGCTGTTCTGTTTCGGATGGCAGCAGATCCTACTGTGCAGCAGATGACAAGGAATTTGAAGAAAGTCGAACCAAAAGAAAGACAGCAGAGAAAAGTTAGGATTTTAAATGAAAGATTGACGTGGAGACTAGAAGGAACAACAAGCTCACACGTATTGGGAACTAATCAAATGCAAAGTTTAGAGGCAAGTAGTTGCTGCTATTAATGCCATTATCAATATGTTGGGCTATTGTATTAGAAGGATGCATCTCGCAATACATTCTAGTGCTAGCTTTAACAGTTTTCATCTGTTTCAGGAAGCTCTGAGTCTTCGTTCTGTGGTAATTTACAGCAAGCTGGCTGAACAGCAAGACTCTGCATTTGACCCAATAACGCACTCATCAGTGATCACATCCATTCTAATTGAACTACAGTCCCGACATCTAGAGGAAGCACATGAAATACTACAAGCAATGCTTGGAAAGGTATGTCAAAGGCTAAACGTAACTATATTATCCACACATTTCAAATTTTGTTGCAGGGAAGAACACAGTTGTTTCGACTTTTGGAGACTGAAAAACAACTTTGTTCTGGTGGTTACTATGACAACCTGGCACGTGTTTTGCTACATACTGAAGGCACAGAGTTGGAAGGCAAGTACCAACCATTGTATTCAGTTGTATGGCAACTCAGTGTAGGTTTAACAGCAGCTGCTGATGAAGTAGAGACTGAAGAGAGTGGAGACAGTGAAGGGGAAGAAGCAGGTATTGTTGAACTGACCAAAGAAGATGAACTAAAGATGATGCAGGAGTTGGAGAGCAAGTTCCTTAAAGAGAAAGCACAGCTTTTGCATGTACTAATAGACAAAGATCGGTGGACACGGTTAAGGTATTTATTGTTTTTGTAACGTTCAATGGGCAGACAAGCAGACAGACAGACTGATGGATCACTGAACAACCAACGTCTGAAGTTATTTTTTCTAGCCCAGAAAGGCCAATGTCGGCATCATTACAGAAACGAATCTCAGAGTTCAAGATGAGGCGCATGACTGAGGAACCGAGTACTCTGTCTGACACAGAGATGAGTTCAAGGCATCGTGAACGAGTAGAATCAGCCAAGAAACAAACAAGCATGAGAATGAAACTATTGTATAAACACAAATCATAGTTCCATCATACATTTGTAATGATAGTCCTCCTGTTTTTGTCCCTTTGGTGTGCAAGATAGGCAAAGACGCAAGCGTGAAGAGAAACAGAATCGAGTTGTAGACAGTGACAAGTCATCTGACAGTGAGGACTCAAGTAAAGCAGCCAAGCATAGCTCATTGATCGATGACATTCCGAGTGGAACTCAACTAATGTTAGACAACCAAGAGGCAAAGTCAAAGATGAAAGAACTGGAAAGATTGTTTGAGCTGAAAAGACAGGCAATGATTTATCATCTTCGTTGTGTTCACGTTAACTGTTTTAAGAGTGTAATATTCAGGCACTTGTTGAGGGCATTCAGAAGCATGAACAGAAAGCACGAGAGGTGAAGAAATCAGGCAACAGCACAAGCAGTTTGGAAAAAGATGGATCTCTTCCTCAAAGTTTAAGCAGAAGCAAGTTGCGTCGGAAGCAAAGGGTAAGCTGGTCATATATGTATATTATGGAAGCATTAACATTTAAAGAAGGCATTGCATCAGTTTTGCCTTGCTGAATTTCATAAGCTTTATCTTTTGGTTAGACACTCACACAGCTGCAAAACGAGGCAGAATTGTTGGCACATCGTGCTTTTGTTCAAGAGACTCTACTGGACAAAGACAAGGCAATACCTGAAAATACAGAGTTGCAGACACAGACAATTGTCTCAAGGACATCATCTGTAAGCGAACAAAATTCTATATGTTATACATGTCTTTCAACTAGTTTTAATGGCAGACAAGTGTTGTCCCCACTGTCCATGTAACAGGAGCCGTTGAACTACTAGATCCTGCACAACAGCAAGAAATAGCAGGGAGTCTTGTAACACAAGCAACAACTCATGACAAGAGCGTTGAAGAAGAGAAATTGCGACAGAAAGAAATTGTGAAGAATCGTCTACAGCACTTGAAGAACAGACGAAAGTCTGAACTAACACTGGTTCTCGATGCAGGACAGCGACAGAAAGAACAACTAGAGAAGAAAATGAAGGAAAGAGTGAAGTACATTCGTTTTCCCTCTGTTTCTATATGTGTCTTTGTTTTCTTGTACAGGAAGAGAAAGACAGACAACTAGCAAAAGTTAAAGAGCATGTAATTCGAGTTCGATATGAAAAAACTCTTACCATGACTGCAGACATGCCTACATCACCAGAAGAAGCAGGTATGATTGCTTTGAAAAGGTGCGTGAGCTGTAACATATGAAATTGCTGTTTAATAGGCTTTCTTCAATTGTTAACTGAGGACGAAAAGAGCCTTGATATAAACGAGCGTATGGCCGCAGCAGCACGGAGAATGCAAGAGTCTTTTGTACAACAAGCTGAAGAAGAGGCATGATAAGATTTTTCAGATAGACAAATGGATATACTGGAAATAGAGTGAAACATGCACAGACACATGCATGCATGTGTGCATGCACAGTGTCACACATGCTCACTCACACACCACCACCACACATCACCACAGATTGATAGATGCACAGTACTTGGTACGTATAAAGAGGGCTGTGTGCATACAGCCAGCTAGACAGACAAACTGATGGGATTGACTAGGTGGCTGTTACGTAAACAACCAGGTGGGCAAGCTTCCTGCATTGTCATTTTCTCTCTAGACTGTGACTGGAGAAAAGAGAAATAGTTTGACAGTCTCTACAACATCAAGTGGAAGGTCTCGATCATTAAAAGACAGAGTAAAAGAAAGGAGGCAACAACGAAAAGAAAGGATATCTCATGCCCTAGCAACTCACATGGAAGATGAAATAACTTCTGATGAGAACTGAAGTTCATTACTCAAGGCACTTAGTAGGATGATAGAGACTTATCACTGTAATAGCTGCCACTGTGGGTAGTTAGTTGCTTATGATTAACATAGGGTCTGGCTACACGAGACTAAATCAGACAGTCCTAACTATGAAGTTGGGTGTAGCAAACTGGAAAGCACTGGAGAGTGCTGTTGCACTTAGCAGCTACTTTAGTTACACTGTGCCACTGCCACTCGTGGTAACTCATGGAAAAGTAGTGTGATGCAATGCAATCTTACTTTCACTGCAATTGGTTTTTCTACGTAGGTAATGTGCTGTCTGTCTGTCTGTCTGTCATCATCTAGTGCATACATGGAAACTGACAAAAACTACAATGGACACTATCTGTCTGCCTGTGTATCTATCTGTCTGTTTACAATGTTCGAAAAAGTGGTCATCAAGTTGTCATTTGACGACTAAGTTCATGTGACAACCAATTATTCCAGCGAGGTTGCCATCCTGACGACTAGAGTCACTCAAGTTATGGTGGACCCAGTGAATTTTTGTTTTATGCTGTAGAGTACTGTACAATAGTGAAATTGCTCAGGTCGGGCTGGGGGTGGCGTCTCTGGGGTCCTGGGATAATGTTTACTTACCAGAACAATCAGTATCACTATTTGATATTTATGAAATATATGTAACAGTCCTAAACTCTTGTTGACTGAAAATTTTGTGAGGTTGCCAAGGTGACAACTATGTCTGCCATGAAATTTGGAACACTGGTCTATCTGTCTGTCCTCCATTAGGCCGTAATTAATGAACAGAGTAATGGCTGATGTGAATTTGTTTCCTTTGAAGATTTGCTCGCTGCATCTTCTGAAGTTACAATCAATAAAAACAATCGGTCTGTCTGTCTGTCTGTCTGTCTGTCTGTCAAATACATATATTTCAAATCCAAAGAAATTTCCATCAAGAGCTTAAAAGCTAGTCTTTAAGTAAAGTTCCTCTAAATCAACAACAAACACTTAAGGCTACAACAGATGACCCCATAGGGGGGTCAGAATACATTTAACCACTTAGTTTAAAACAAATTGATATTCGTCAAGGACACTGCAAGATTTTTGTCCAGCTGAAATTACTGCCATCTTCCTAGAGATCACACTTGAATTGCATTGCTGCAGTTTGATCAAAAATCGTCATCTCCAGTGTGTTTTGAACTCAGCAATGTTAGATCATCCATTGTCATCCCTCCACAAAGCAGAGAGGACCCTTAAGTACTCAGACGCTTTCTCCCCCCAACGGTCGAAATGTTCAAATACAAGAGGCACGACTGTTGGAGAATATCCACCAGGTAGTCGTTCCTGGGCGTACTTGTTTTCCTTGATTTGCTCCCTTCTCATTGCCGCGCTTCCCCCAGTTGTCTGTCTGTCTGTGCTATTACACAGAATTTATCATCTCCACAACTTCTTACCAGATGCATCTTTATGTCCTGTAGCTGCCAAATGCTGTACCACTCACTGTCTGATTATTTCAAGAATGCGTCAGTGACAATGAAATGTCATGTAGTGTGTGACTGCTCACTATATGCCCAACATTGACAGCTCTATAAGCAGGCATTTGTTCTGCCAGTTCTGTTTCTACAATGATCATCCATCTTGTCAACATTGGTAAAACACAGCCATCACAGACTTAATGTAGCAGTGGGAAACAAAGGCCACTTATAATATGAAATCTTTGACATATTGTATTCAGTTTCAGTCCATGAATCAACTAATTAAATAATTGGTAAAGTCTTTGTAAATAAACAGTGTTGAATTAGATGGCTCTGAACAAGAGATATCACCATATCACATGATTATTTACAACAACTCAAAACAGTCTAAACATTCAATAGGCACTGCAGGGCATAGAAAGTTGCTCAAGAATCCAATAATGTCTGTGCTAGAAATTAAACTAACTAAAAAAGAATTCTGACTATAAACATTTACATACACAGTGTATACAATCAAACTATTAGCAATCAAATATTTTAGTAGTATTGTAAGTAAGACTGGCCTTGTGCGTAAACGTAGGGATATGTCTCATCTTCTGGTTGCCACTGTGGCCACTGCACGTGAGACATGTAGGGTCGATAGCCATAAACATGATACCAGGGAGAATAATAACCAGGTACAGGTTGACCGTATGATGGATGGGCTGAAATCCATGGATGCAAACACAGAGGAGATGTGGGTTGATGCAATGGCAGTAATGGTCTGAATGATGGTTGCTGTTCTGGTGTGCACGTTAGGTAGGTGTGAGCTTCTGCAGTCAACCCAGTTGGCGCAACTAATGGTGGTCCTGGTGGTTCGACATGCACACAGTCATCACGAACATAATGTAGATATTCTTGAGAGGAACCAGATTGGGACGCTTTACCCACACGTGTCACATTGTCACCTGATTGCATACCACCATCTGTACATATGGCTGATGCAACAGCAGCTACTCTGGATTCAGGATATTTAGAAGCAACTGTAACCTCCATGATTATCGACTTAAGATGACAGACTTCAGAAACATGTTCCTATAAGAAAGGCTTTCAAGTACACTTTGGGACATGATTAATACAACAAATAAATTGATAAAGAAGAAGACAGACACATAATGACAAACAGACAAACTACTTTCTGTCTATCCAGCTGTCTGTCTGTCTGTCTGTCTGTCTGGTCTGTCCATCCATCCATGTGTCTGTTCTGTCCATCCATCCATGTGTCTGTTCATCTGTCTGTCTGTCTACATGTAATATGTAGAGTCAATAGGATTTGCATTGCACATTCTTAATTAAACTACAAATATCTATGTCTACAAAAATCAGCTAACAAATTGTACTGACCTGTGATGAACATAAATGTTTCATCGACTTTCCCTTCTTTGCATCCAGGTACTTCTGATGAAAAAGTTTGCCATTAAAACACACCCATGGACTGATTTTGTCATCACACTTCATACCACATGCGTTATATGCAAACACAGTCATATAAACTCCTCTCATAAACACAGCAGCCAACTCTATCGCTCGACAATCTGGACTTTGAATTTTCACTCGGTGAAGCCGGCCACTGTTATCCAACATCCTATCTGTTCCTTGGACTAGGAATGCATCCAGCTCCCATTCCTTCAATTTTAGTTTATCTTGATTGATCATAAAGTGCAAAACACCACAGAGTAAACGTCTGTGAACATGGATTATTTGATAAGGCATGTCTGACCAGCCAAGACAATAACCGAATGCTTTCATCTGATTGTCATGATTTATGTCATGTTCGTCCCATAGTTCGTCCAAAGAGGCAAAACCCTTGGGAACTGGACAAGCAGGAACAATATCAGGTTCACTTGACATCTTTCCTCTGTGGACACACCATTCTTTAACAGCATTCTGACCAACAACTAGATCAACATTAGTGATTTTCTTCACTTCTGTGTGTTCTGTTGTCTTAAATCCTAGTAAGATTCCATATAAGCGTTCTCTGATTGGTTGAAATAGAATGGTTGCTGGTGGTATCTTTTCGCTGTTGGTCGGATCCTCTAGGGTGCAACCCATGTCAATCTCTGCTACACACATCACTTGATACACAAGATGAATAATTTCAGCATTCAAGTGCCTTTTTCTTGCTTTTTTCATAACCAAACGAGAAATTAACGGCTGATTAGTAGAGACTGTCTCTGATGATACTTTACAATCAGTCACACTAGCAGAAACAGTACTGACCTCATCATGTTCATTAGACATTAGATCATCTACATCACCATTACCTGCTATGTCATCACCATTTATTTCTACATCACTATCATCACTATCATTGCTATCTTCTCCCGAATGGCCACTGTCATTTTCATCCATGAACAGAGCATCATCCACATGAACCCATGGACGGTCAACATTTCCATCCACACTATCGACCACATCTTCCTGTTTAATAGTTTCATGTCGAATACCTTTTGAGGCAGAACTCTCCGATACTGACTCTGAGTCCCTACTTGTGAGGTATGTGTCAACACTCATAGTAAGATCATAAGCTGCCAATACATTTCTAAACAAATGTAATCGAGAATCATGTGCAGATCCAAATGCACGAACTGCAATTTGCTCTGCAGAAACAGACTCCGAAAAGCTGCAAATAAACTGTGCAACTCTAGGCACAATTTCACGATACACAGGCTTTTCACATCCAACTGCTCCAGTTATTCTTCGATGAAAACCAACTAGTCGATTGGCATCAAGTTGATCATTTCCACAGAGACCAGCAAGAACAGGCAAACGTGATGGCAAAATTCCAAGTAGGGCACAAAACTTATCTCGATCATAACGAATCATATCAACCCTTTTTTCACCAACATGAATATCTTTAGTAGTAAAATAGTTTTGAACTGGGTAAATTAGATAATCAGAGTCTTCACCTAAAACGCCAAAACATTTCTTAGCCAAGCAGTATTGAGCAATTTCTTTGTCTGCTTCGCCAAGAGAATTGATAACGTCCACCCCAGTACTCTTTAACGTCATTTTCACAAACGTACTCAGAGCAGCTGGAAGACAGAGCATATTTCTCTTTGGTTGATGTCCCGTTGTCTTCACGTGTTCAAACACGTGGCGTATAGTCCTCATGTCTTGTTTGCGGCGATGAACCCACACGCTGCGTTTGCCGCGTTCCACAACTCCATCGAAAATGACAACCAACTGGAAACCAGAATTGGTAAAACGTCTAACAAAGCTATGCAGCTCATCACGCAGCTCCGTCCATTGACCACCACATAACCAGTCGAGACGAGGATTGTAGAACACTCGCAAGCAGGAAAGTCCATCCACAACTAGAACTTTCTTCTCTGCCACACGGGAAGGGGTCCTGAAAGTTTTCTTTTCGGTGAGGACCTCTTGATGATCTTCAACGTATTGTTTCAGTCCTTTCACACCCATTGGAAAGCCGGTAAAAAGTACGGTGACGAAAGGACTCCCGTAACGTTGGGACTCCACGGTAATCTGACTGCGCATGTCGCGTGGACCAAATCATAGCTTTTGAGCATGCCCAGATATTAAGGATATAAATTGTATGTAAACTATTCAATCTCTACAGTCGTCTATCGAAAACTTGCGATACAGTCAAACCTTTGTGTAGGAATTAATTAACTAAAATGCATCCATGATATCACACAACAGTTCAGTTAACGTGGCTTGTGCAGAAATGAGACTTGCTACATGACTTCTAGTGGAGTCAAACTAAGCAGACCAAGGCCATACTCAAACATCTGGGACAAAGTACATACCATTAGGACATACACATACTAGTAATTTAATTTATTTGTAATCAAAAAAGTTAGCACCTGCTTAATTCCAAGTATCAAGTGCAGACGGGCAAACATACAACTCAACATATGAGCCTTTGGTTCCTAGAACAATGGCTTAACTTGTCATCTAATTACTACTAATCCAACTTTACTATGTACTTACATACCTGCAAAATTTGAACATGGCTGTAGTAAGAACTGACTTCTTTTGCTAATCGAGTCATTATGTCACAAACCTGAAACCAATTGATACCAAAACCTGGTCAGCCACAATTACCATACATGGGTAATGAAATATGGCTACACCAGGGATGTGTGCAAATAAACGTTTTACCACAACACTTATTTACCTTATTAGACTGTACATCTGCCCATAAAGCAGTCCTTGTTGAGATGTTGCCTGCTTCCTGAAAACTCAACATATCCTGTGTGAGAAACTTCCAGACAAGAACCCATTCACTCTAAGACATCAACTAGCAATAGCAAATTCCAAGGCAAGTTTGTTCAAGTATGCACTAAAATGTACCTGACCAGTCAGAGTAGAATAGTCAACATTCTTAGCATCTGGTAGGCAGGGGTAATAACCTTCATACAGTGAACATACATTTGTTCAAAGCAAGTAGAATATCCTGTCAAGACATGTACAGATCATATTCACCTCGTTTGACTCCATCCTTATACTTATTCATGATAGCAGTCATTCTAGCACAGTTATACATAACAAATGTTCCAGAATTGTTGTCTTGGACACCACCAACATCTTTGCCACTTGACAACTTCACTTTAACCTTAAACAATAAAACATACGCTACATGTACAAACTACAGATGTTTGTTCAAAGCTGCGATTTACTTTATTTTTCAAATTTACAGATAACAGTTCAAATTTTATTGCTGCAACTGTCAGCAATTGTAATTTTTTTCCAGTAGCTTCTTCTTCTGAAACTATAACAAAGAACCAAAGAGCTCAATTACTTATATAGCACTTGATGCCATATGTCAGACAATGTAACTTTTGCAATGTAACTTTTCCAAATGTGCTAGTACACATTTCAAAATCACACAAAACTCACTTTGCGTGGATCTCATTTTGAAAGAATCAACATCATATAATTGCTGCATTCTCACCCTATTTCCAATAAATAATCAAAATTAGCAGCCACACACATTATTAATAAGAAAAGCAAAGTCACCACATTCCTATAGTAATCTTCCATTACAAGAGGTTTCCCCTCCATGACGTCAGCAACTCCAAAGTGCAAAAGTAACTTCTGTACACCAAACACGAGCCAAAAATTCCACAACAGTGCTACACAACCATAGGGGTGAAGCTTACAAGAGCAAGTGAGTGCAATATATGTATGTATGTATGACGTAAGTATATGTATGTCTACCGTGCGTATGCAATGCAAGTCTGTAGCATTAAAACCTGCTCCTTTGACGAAGGGTTGTCGCACAACATTCTCCATGCTAGACTGAGCTTTTGCCGATGAAAAGCTCTCGAATGGATATCCACATGTAGAAAAGAGCCACAACAAAATGTTTCAGACAAATCCTGCAACACCGCTGCTTCAAGTAAAAGTGAATCCATTATACCATCAGCCAACAAGACAGCATTCCCCATTCCTTTGTCATATCCAATCTTGCCTGCAAAGAACGATGTGCTGTTATCAAATCACATACAACAATTTCTACCAACTACAGTAGTACTTGCACCTATTGGCAGATCATTTTGAAGCATATATTGTCTTAAATTTAAAATGACTTCAGAGGCACATAGCTGATCTCCTTTTACAACGTCTATAAGTTTACTTTCCTCATTCTTTGTTGCACTTTGCAGCTTGGAAATACCATAATTTAGCAGTTTTTTTGCCTTGGTCTGTACATCCACATCATTTATAGCAACCCACTTATCAGGGTGGCAGCCAAATTTATCCACCCATTCCTTTAAATTGATCCAAAATTGTTCTTCACAGTTGCCAGCATACACAAGGCTGCACTTACAACTGCATCAAATAAAAACTACATGCTACTGTCAAGTATGCAACAAACACGATTACAGATCGAAGTACCCTGTTATCTCAACAAGTTTGGCAGCATGATGAGCAGTCAGAGCAGTTCTCATTGCGATTGCTGTCACAGCAGCATCAGTTGGATTGCAACAATAGAACCAGGCTACTATGCAGACGTGGCTTTCTGGAGTTGATTGTCCAGTCGTAGCCGTACAACGCAGACCTGCAGGTAGGTCAAGTAGGACTTGTCTGAAAATATGTGATCTATTGAGAATAATTATAACTCTGTCTTTCTCATCTAGAAAACAGTGTTGTATGCAGCAGACGTCCTTTTCTTTGTCACCATTTAGCACAACAACAATGCAACTCCTAGTAGCTGATTCTGCAGTCACAAACAGATGATCTACATTAGGCCAGACCAAAAAATTTGTTTTGCTTGGATATTTGGGCATATAAAACCTGGACCGACTAATCACAATCACAATAAAAGTAATGATCATGTGACATTTGAGCATTTGCAGTTTTTATTGCACTGC
Source organism: Corticium candelabrum (assembly GCF_963422355.1). NCBI lineage: Eukaryota > Metazoa > Porifera > Homoscleromorpha > Homosclerophorida > Plakinidae > Corticium > Corticium candelabrum. The sequence goes on from NC_085106.1 coordinate 1,059,608, forward strand.
CTATAGAAATATGGGATAATAAATTGGACACTAAACAAAAGACGAGACGCTGATACTGAGCAGAACACAGTACAGTCGCTGGACCACATGCACTGCTGCCACTTGCAGATTGGCACGTAGTCCAAGGGTGTATAAACTACCAAGTCATTTTACAGCAAGAATAAATGTCATTGCGCATGTGCACATCAATTTTTTGGTCAATTAATTAATTAAGCTCCAAACTGGACCAGCGAATCCAAGCATCAATAATTTAATTGGTCTGGCCTTAGAATAGTAAGACACAAGCAGGTATACAACAAACAATCAAACAGGCTACTAAAGAAAGAGTGAGAACTAAACAATGTTACTGTCGATAGAAAAACAGACAAACACACAAACAGACTAGCCTCGGCCTCCCAGACCCATTCAATCGGCGCTACAAAAGTCTGGGAGGCCGAGGCTACAAACCGACAGAAATCTTTGCGCGTCTCGCGCGCGCTCTGGTCTGGAAGTTCGAGGCTACAGAAATCTGCCTATTTAATTAATTCACTATAATGTGCTTTTAAGTTAATGATTAAAACAGACAAACGGAAAAACAGACAAACAGACAGACGAAAATCATAGACAAGAAAAAAATCAACACGTGAAATCGAATCGAACAAACCCCGACATAAAGCGACAAAGTCAGCATTCCTGCAATCTCTTGCTACACGCACGTCGCAGTTCTGAATCCCACGTGATTTCAGAGTCTCGCGTATCCTCTCCCTCAGTTGACCAATCATATTAACGTCGATCCCAGAACTCCCGGATATAATTAGAAATAACAGCCCCGATCCCAGAACTCCCGGATATCATTAGAAAGATGGCAAGCGGCGTTGCAGTGGTGGTCCTTGTCGCTATTGTTTGCATTTGCCTTATGGTTACTTTGCCTCTCATTATGGAAGTCATTTTGAATATACTAGAAGCGTTCGGTTTCAAGCCATGGCAAGTCAACATATTTGTTTAATTAATTAAATTTAATTCTCATTTTGTCAGCTAAAGTTTTAGTGTTCGAGTTTTAGTCCTGAACTCGAGGCAATTTGTCGTCTCTTTATATGTCTGTTTCTGTCCGTCAGTGCCTGAAGATAGCCGGTCCCCAGACTCTCTCGCGCTAGTCTTGTCCGGTGCCCGTATGACAATTCCAGGCGTCTGGAATTGTTATACGGGCACCGGGCAAGACTAGCGCGAGAGAGTCTGGGGACGCGGCTACCTGAAGAAACGTCTATACGCATTTTGTGTACAATCAGATGCTGCAATGTAGCCAGATGTCTAGCTATAGACAGTTATCAGTGCATATAGTATTAAAATCATAATATATTAATTAATTGGTGATATTACAGTAAAACAGAGCCGTGACACTGAAATTGAATGTCTTGTTTGTATGTTTGTTTGACTGTGTTTGTTTGTTTTCGTTTGTCTTTGTATCTGTGTATGTCTATCTGTTTAGTTGTCTGTCTATATGCTTATCTGTTTGTTTGTGCTTGCCCGCTAATTCATATTTAATTTTTGTGTAATTAAAACTTACGATTTGACTGAATTCAAACAGATCTACTACATCTGATTGTGATCATGACATACTGTAACTGCTATACTCGACTTGCTTCATGTTGTGTAAATAACTGGTACTTTGTAGGCGTTCACTTCATATAACGCGTCTTATGAGTTCAGCCATGCGTGTCAGCGACAAGGCCGAGTACTTAGTTATGATGTCTGTACTTGCACTTATCACGATGCCCATCTACATCCATTTCTCACACATCGTGCCATTCTTCATCGTAAAGAAACATTTACATATTATGATAAATTGCAGTGGCACAATGGCGTTTATGATTTCTATGATTTACATCTAGCGTGACTTCTCTGACGACAGTTGGTTGTTTTTACCGATTTATCTTCTTGTTGCACACATAATTCCATCTCTGTTTCTCAACAGGTGATTTGCTGAATCTGTTTTGGTATTAAATGACAAATAATATGAATTGTATACAAACCATTTCCAGCAATATGTTCTACCATTTTTACAAGATTGTGTTTGTCTCTCCCGGCCTAACAAAGAATGTTTTGAAAACGTCATCCACAGTCAGGTTAGTTCTAATTAAATACAGAGGTGTTTGATATTAATGCTGTGTGCTGTTAGTGAAGCCGATCGATGGTGTTCCGAGTGCCAACTTCCTAAGCCACCAGAAGCCCATCATTGTAACACATGTGGATCATGTGTGTTGAGACACGACCATCATTGCATTTTTGCTGCCAACTGCATTGGACTGCATAATGCCCACCATTTTTTCTTGTTTGTATTCTATTGCTCACTAAGGTAAGTGATGTGTATGCAGTGTATTAGCTAGCCATGTGAATAGGTAGGTATCTTTGTGTATATGGTACACTAGTACTGTAACCTACTCTTTGTTGCAGTTGCTTGTATGCTGTCTATTTGTCACATGACCCATATTCATATTGTCTTTCACTGGAGCATTCCAAAGATGGTAAAAACTTAGTACTGACAATTACTCTTGCGTTTAATATTTGGCTGCAATACTAATTGTTTGTATCAGTGAAACCTGCTTCTGGATCTTTGGAAGAAAGGTGTCTCGATTATGGTGGGAGTGATGTCTTCTTTTGGTTGTCTGTCTTCTCTTCGTGTGTTCTTTGCTTCTTGTTCATGGTCATTTTTCACGTCACAGCGTCAGGTAAGACTCTGCACGACTTTCTGAAACAAAGAGTGTGGAAACGACATAAGAAGACAGAATTGGAGCCACAGTGTGAGGAAAATGCTGTAAACACAGTTGTGACGATAAAGACCAAACGTAATCATTCAGTGAGAAAAGTAGATGTGATAAGTTGGAAGGGCAATATGGAGAGGAGCCTAGGACCATTTACAAGTTGGTGGAGATGGCTAATTCCAGTGCCATGGTTACACAAATCAGATAATAAATATAGATAGTTATTTGTAACTATGTTCTACTGGTACATACAGAACGATGCTACAGAGTAACAGGATCTATCTCTTGTACAGTGAGTGACTTGACTTGGATCTAGCCAATGGTATACACACACTTCCCTTAACTAATTATGTGAGTTGTTCTAGCATTCACGTGTGAGGTGTGGAAGTCTCAAAGTGATGGTACGTCCTAGGGAGTGAGATTACGCTCATTTTTCAGATTGATTCTGTAGTGACGTCTTCAATTGTTTGGTGCCATATGGTATCAACATTAGATGAACTTGCCCAGTCCTGCCAAATAACACGTGTGAAACCACATGGTACTGTGCACACGTGACAGCTAGCGCACGTGGTGTAGCAACATAGCGGGAAGGACTGGGTACACTGTACGAGTCTAAAAAATCAACCTACTAACCTAGATGTTAACATTCTTTATTGACTGCCTATATGCCTTTCTTGAAGGACAAATAGCTACCACGCATGGTTAACCAACATGTACACGTACGCTAGCTAGGCTAGACAATGTGTGGGGTCAGTACGTCAGACGGTATACTTCATTTTCCCTCTGACTGAAGAATCCAACATGCTCGACAGGCAAAATTTGTCAGGAGGGAACTGCGCAAAGAACCGCAGTGGTATTACTGTAACCCTCAGCGCATGCTCGCTCGAGTTACGTGAATTTGCACATTTGAACATCAGTTGTGCTTACAACTTGCGCATCTCTTGTTCAGCTGTCTGTAACACGTTCTGCAACTATGTACAAATTCCATACAAAACTTAAACTCTACACATCTTAGCTAACACTACACTAACACCATACGTGGTTTTCCCACTGTGAAATACCATTAACTAGCGTACAAATTCTTAGCCGAGCATACCAAAGCTTAGCATTGGCTCTAATGCTGTCTGCACAGCAGACATCTCTGCTTTACGCTTACTCTACTTCACTATCTGAGTTGTAACTACTACTCGGTTCCTTTGCACTAATGTTACATCTATCAGGGTCTGCAATAGAGCCAAGGGGTTGGGAACTGTCATTAGATGATTGCAGTTGTGCCACCTTAGGTGCACTGCAAGGTGCAGAGGCCATCTGTGAGTGACAGTTGATCGAGTGAGAATGCCCGTGTGCTGTTACCCCATCTAACATTACGTGCTGATCAGTAGTGTGAGTGTCCGTGTTGTGATCTTGTCTCAACGCACAAGTGCCATTGCTCCCTGATATCGGTCTGTACGACCCCTTACTAACTAAAACTCCATTGGGATTGCCAACCACTCCATTATGGTACACACTTCCTTTCTTCTGATGTGTGTTGACAACTGATGCCGCCATGCCCCCTGATCCGGAGCTCGTCTCCACGCTTGACTCATCAACAACCGGTCTACTGTGACCATTGCTACGTCTCATGGGTTTCATCATCACCGCTGTGGAAGCAGACGTATTGCTAGCACACTGCTTACTCTTTACTTGCCGAGAGCGTCTCACAAATTTCCAAACAAAGATGCCAATCACCCACCATGCGCATGCTAACACGAATCCACAAATGACAGCCACAACGATCCATGTGACATCGTCATCTCCTAACATCAATACAAAGTATTAGTAAGTTTCAATAATACAGAGACATGGTTTTACCTAGATTGACAACTGTGTTGTTACAAGACAAGTTAGACGACAGAGACAAGTTGTATTTTATTCGTAAGTTGTATTCTATTTGTACGACCGTCTTCTCTGTCGGAGCCTGACAACTGTAGCGGCCCATATCATCAGGACGCAACATCGCAAACACCAGCCATTCACCAAACTTTGTCTGACGAATACGATCGCTGTCTTTTACCTGTTGCTTGCCCTTATACCACGTAACATGGCCAAGTACGTTCAGACCGGTTATGTTGCATGCCATTACAAGAGATTGTCCAACAACACCAGTCACAGACACAAAACCACGTTCTTCAACAGGCAGTGGAGCTAAACAAAATTATAATTTCTAAATTCAAGTTTTAATAAGCAAACAATTGACATACGTAAAACTGTAATGACAAATTCCGTGATAGCTGTGCCTGCATCACTGGTGGCATTGCAGTAATACAGTCCAGTGTCGCGTTTAGATGCATTCTTGATGGTAGTTCCCAGGATAGGGTGAATGTCAATTCTGCCATCGATAGCTGCAACAAAGCCGTCACCTGAAGCAGAAACGATGCCCACAACTGGAGTCGGTTTGCCCCTGGCCCTGCAATCAATGTTTACATCGCTGCCTTCGAAAACAACCGAATCTCCTGGTCGTACGGTAAACGTCGGGTATTCTACAACACAGTGAACGGACGGCGTCACAAACTACCACAACCACCACTCACATCTCTATACATACCATACACTTTCACTTCGGCAACAGTCGAATGTTTTCGAGCAAAACCATTATCAGCGATGCAATAGTATCTCCCAGCGTCTTCGAAGTTGACATTCAGAAGTTTGACATGCGACATTCCTGAGCTGTTCGTAATAATAACATCTTCCAATTTGACCAACAACTCATCTTCTTTCATCCACAAGAATTCGATAACGTTTAAGCTCTGACTCTCTGCTTTGCATCTGAGAGTGACATTGTGCCCTTTGTTCGCCACCACATGCTGAGGATTCTCGACAATCCATGGGTGATTCGCTACACACCACAATTCGATCATACTTACAGAAATAACCAAAGCAATCATGCCAACTCACCACATGAGAACGTCGCATTAGGGACACGAAGTATATACCAACTGTTCGCTTTACAAAATCCACCAGCCGTCTTCGTCATATTCTTTTCTCGAATCCACTTTGGAAACCAAGCCATGTGACAGTCACAATACAAAGTAGTCGAATTCAAAACCCTGAACGCAATCACATCAACAATTAACGTCATCTTTACTCCAAAAATAATCATAAATAAAAACTCACAGTCGCTGAAGGGACGTGAAGATAGTAAACGTGTTCTCATCGAGTGTTGACACGGGGTTTAGTGAAAGATCACTGAACATAAAATGCAGAGTAAATAATGCCAACTGTACACACTGCAAAATTGATGTAACATACAGAAATTGGAGACTTCCGAGATCCTCGAATCCAGCACCCTTCACTGATGTGATCATGTTGCGTTTAAGTTTTCTACAAATAATTGACCATCACACCACACAAACGACTTACAACCTTTCAAGTACATACAGCATTCTCAACGACGTCAATCCCTTGAACAAGCCGTCCTTGCCGTACCTCGGCCACGATAGATAATTGTAGTCCATCACACTTCACAATACAACAGATTACGATTACGTGTTTACTCAATAAAATGTTCCCTGCATGCGTATCATACAGTTCTGTAAGCGAGGAGCACTGAATAAACGAGTTTGGTTCAATAGTAGAGATTCTGTTGTGATCGAGCCGCCTGTCAATGTCAAAACACTAAACATAAGTAACTATCACAGTCTAAATCTCTTTGACTATTACAAGGTATTCAGTTTTCCAAGAGTGCTGAACCACGAACTCTCCACAATAGGTAACTCATTTTCACTCAGATCACTACGAGAACACTCTCATTCACAGCAATTGGAAAAGTCGTGCAGCTTACAGTATTTCCAGCGACTTGCAATGGAAAAACGGCTGCAACGAGCTTATACTCGATATCTTGTTATGGCTGATGTACCTATAACACATGACGATTAACAGTTTCCATTTCAGAGCAACATGTGATGAACACCCGACTCTCATATGGCAACATGCCCATTGAGCCAAGTACAACTGACCCAGTTTCCAGTCAGAGTACCGTAAATCCAGAAATTCGTGCAACACTAATATTTTGCAAATTTGCCCCAACTAGGAGCCATTCTTGCGATATCAAGACATTTACTCACGTATACTGTTAACAGTTAGTATTTACCGATCAATAATCGCCATAATGACGACTACAAAAAGCTCGAGACTACAAAGAAAGCCCGAGACTACAAAGAAAGCCCGAGACTACAAAGAAAGCCCGAGACTACAAAAAAGCCCAAGACTACAAAAAAGCCAGAGACTTTGCGTAGACATTTGCTGCCCATTCAACTTCCTTCATAGGTGTGGGTGTGGGAAGAAAGATCTTTATCGTTTGCTGTTAAGTGATTGAGATAGTCTGGAATCATATGGTACACAGACCTACAAGGAAACGGGAAGAGAAAGATGGAATAAATAGGGCACGCACACACGCACGGTCGCTATATTCCAATTGTCAGACTTTCTGGTTTATGGTACTTTGCTAGTACAACCATATTCGGTTGGAACATGCACTTGCCATGTGGTGGGTGCACTAAGAGTTTTCTTTTTGAGTGCCTGACCACCTGCTGTGTTCATGGTGGCCAAGCTATTTTTTAGAAAATACAGTACCATATTATTGCTTCCTCATATGTTCTGCTATCCTACTACCTAAACACTCCCCAACATAGTTAACAGTAAACTCGGAAATCTTGAATTTCCATACACTGGTAGCTAATTGAGTACCAGAAAAGTCAAGGGTCTCATGTTACGGCATCATTTCTAGGCGAAAAATTACATGCACTCTAAATATTCCACACTGTTACTGCCTGCCTAAGGTAACTTGTCAGCATACCACAGCTCCTGGAAACCAGTCATTTCAGTCATTTCAAGTTCTAACCACTACACAATCTATCCACACTTGTCATAACAAAACGAAGTTGTGAATCAAGTGTCAGGATCACACCTGTGTCTGAAGGGATTTAATAGACCCCTGGGAAATGGGATGCCATCATGCCTTGTCAACCCACCACTTAGACAATAATAACCCCAAATGGATACAATAGCAAAAACCACAAACTCACAAAAGTTGACAAGGATGCACTTTTACCATTCTAAGCACCATACAAGCATAGCTACATCAACTGTCATTAACTTAATTAATTAATTAGGTACACTGATCAATTCTACGGGCTAGTGGTATACACAAACCATCTATCTATACATACATACCACATCTTACTTACATTTTTTTGACTAATTGTAAACCAAAGAATTCTCCTTCATTGATTTCTGTTAGGCTGTTGTGCTCCAAATGACTAAATCAACAACAATCTTTACAAAACTCATAGCAGTCTCTTAGAGCGAGAAAAACAAACATATACATACATTTCTTGCAGTTGACTCTCACTGACATAGAAACTGCCATCTTTCAGTTCTGTCAACCCGTTTTTCTGCAGTTTTCTGCAAACAAACAAAAGATATCTGCTGATTGAAGTAAACGTCCATGCTGTAGAGTGTCACATACATTACTGTGAGAGCAGGTAAATTTTCAAAAGTAAGGCTCTGCACCTGACCGATTTGGTTATTACTGAGATCTCTGGTGGCATTCAAAACATTACATAACCTGTGTAATCCTAACAAAAAAACTATCATACAGTATCTCCAAAGCTCGCAAGTGAGGAAATTTCTGTAATGATCGAACAGAATTCTTATTCAGTCGTCTATGCACAGAAGAACACTCTCACCACACATAAACTCACAGATCACGCAGTAAAAATAAGCTTACAGATATTGCAATTTAGGAAAGAGAGAGAGCCAAGAGGGACTGACTGCTGATATTTGGTTTTCAGACAGCACTCTGCAAAACATCCATTGTGACACTCCTTATCACAGTATGTGAAATAGCACCTACAGCGTGTCAACAGAACAGTTCCTTGGAAACGAAGAGCGGTTCAAGTCAGTAATGTTGTTGTTTCTCAGGTCTCTGCCACAAGACAATTAAAATCACTCCCTCATTAGAAACCCATTCCATAGAACAACATCAAGGTGTTACAATGGAATGAGTCAGAAAAAACACAAGCCATAAACACAACACACAACTCACAGTCGCCTCAGCTCCCGCAGAGCTGCAATGGCTGATCCGGATGGCACCGTGATGAGATTACCAGCTCTAGAAACAAGACCACAGCTCGGAAATAAGCAAGAAACTAATCCATTATTTCAAGCAAAGCTCTTTATTCAGCAAGCATAAATAAGCGACGAAGCCAATTCTGTCGCCTACTCTACAATTTCCGAAGCCTAATTCTATCACTCCACCAACACTTGATGAGTACAGTAAACTCACAGAGTCAGCCTCTCCAGACGACTGCTCTTCGCGTCAAACACAGGAACCTCCGTCAGTCTGTTATCGCTCAAGATCCTAAACACAAATTCAAAACAAATCAAGCATTGGCACCTGACCATTTTATCGCGAAAGGCGGCGCGAGAAAACTGACCGTCCCACCCAGGCGTCTAACATGGTATCTATTAGGTCAACAAATAGGAAAAGCACCGCAGACAGCCGGTTCCACAGAAAAGAAACCAAATACAAACATGTCCACTGAGGCGTACGATACACAGAGCTATTGCCACACTACCCGGTCACACCGGATAACAATCCGACACGTTATCGGGTCCCTCTGCAAGTAGACATGTGGGAAGGAGTTTCGCCAATTTTTCACTTACAATTGTCTCAGCTCAGTCAGATGTCCGAAAGCTCCCGAAACGAAGCGCGTGAACGCGTTCTCGCTCAGATCCCTGCAACACAACAAACGTCAGACTACATCAAATCAAACGGAAATGAGACACAGATCCACTCCACCTGCATAAATACGAACGTACTCGCCGCACCGACCGTTTACAGCACTACTTACGTTACAAAGCACACAATCGACGCACTCACACTGTCTACTTCCTCGCTATTTCGTCATTTCGTCCCTCTAAAGCGCTCAGCAACTACTTGACGCACTACAAGTGCGGAGATGTAGGACCGCCTGCCAAGAAACAGCAGCGAAACGCTTCCTGGTGCGGCCCAACCGCCTATGATGCAAAATTATCCACCAACGTCGTGAACGACTTATCTCCGTCTGTCTCGCGATACTATTACGATCAGATTGGAATCCACACAACAAGCTCGCCGCCATAGAACACACCAGCAACGCACCAAAACAGAAACGCGACCATTATAGAATGATTTCATGCCAAGAAGGGATGAGAGACGCGCATCGCGCACGAAACGCGACGCAACACACGATAGTGACACGACAATGGCCATTTTTGGTAAAGAGTAGCAAGTCGAGGTGGAGATCCAACGCGATAAACCTCTCGCCAACCCACGGAAACGGCCAAACAGGCGCAAAACGAGCGCAACAACGAGCCCGAGACGTGCCGACATTCTACCATCGCATCGACTCACAATTGTCGCACGTCCTTTGGTAGACCGACTGGTAAGCTCGTGAGTCCGGCATCTCTGCACCGGACGACCTGAGAGTGACAGCGACAGCCGGCTGGACACGCTAGACTCACGTCAAACGACACCAGCAAGACGAAGACCAGCGGTATCATGTCAGTAGGGCTCCATGATGAACAGGGAGGCTTTAGAGTGACCATTCAGCAACTGAATTTGCACAGTTACTCTAACCGCCTTAGGAAACAATGTCAACTCGAAGCGTAAACCGAGTTAGCTGATCTAATTCGCGACCTCCGCAGGAGCTAAACGCAGCGGAGAGAGGAAAAACATTGGTCGGTTGATGCGAGGCATGGCGTTGACCCACTACCTGTCATTACTGCGTAGGCGCTGATTGGTCGAAACATTATGGTATTTCCTGCTCGCCACGCGAGTTGTTATGATTGTAACATCTTCTAATTGCGGCACTCTTTGATTGGATTTTGACGTGACACGCCTTCTAGCACGTACGGGACACGCAAAATTTACGATACCCGGATAACATTGTTTACCTACTAGAAGTAATATATTTACCAGTAATTGTTGAAAAGCGACTGACTACCTATATTAAAATATAAATGTTTTTAAGCAAAATTGAATGTGGGATTTTACAATTTGCTAAGCTAGTAGAAAAATATATTGTATCCCGAATGTTGCAGTCGGAGAACCCGGATGATACAGAATGGCGGATGGAAAGTTAACTTTCACGTTTGCCAAGAAGACAACTAAGAGACAACTTGATTCTGGTTCCTCTAGTCAATTTCAACATGAAATCGCAGAGAGCAATCAAGAAAGAGATTTCGTTGTCGCTGTTTCTGATAAAGAAATAGAAAGGTGCGGAAGGTTCATAATATAGTAGAACAGTCGCTTTGTCTTGAAGTGGAAGTACAGAAAATGCTAGATACCTATCAAAAGATTAAGGTGGGATATAAGGACATTTTGTGTGCTGCAGTTTTGTACTAAAAAGTAAGGTCACGTTTGTGTGGGTGAAACGCTAGTTCTACATCTAATGAGATCAAGTCAAATAGGCACAAGTTTATATTTGACTAGTTTGGTAACGAATGTCTCCTGAAATGATGTCAACTGTGATTGTATTGGGCTACACACCAATGTTTTATTTCATACCAATTTACTGTAACATTTGGTAGAGAGGTGGGACACTCTTGTCTTGGCAAGCTCAAAACGTCAGATATGAGAGACAATGTGGCCGCAAGATTAGGATAAATGCAACTATTATGATAGACACGTATCACATTACAAGATTCTCTTTGACTGGAGAATGTCTTTTTATGTAGACAAAGAAACTTGTAGTTGCTGTGAATTATGTGTTTAGATATATAATATAGTTGTACGTGTAATGGTCACAATAGTGATTTTGTTGCATGCATTGTTTTCAATTATTTGTAATTATTGTGAATTTTGGTGTATGTTGCTGTAGTTGGTTAATACATTAGTTTAAAGTTGATGTTCTAACAATGTGTTTAGTGTTGTTCCTCAAAAGGTTAAGACAGAGTATATAATTCCTATGAAAAAGAAATCAGTGCTGGGGTTTGGTCGTGGCATCAAGGACGTTGCTGCTGGAAATGAATGTCAAACAAGTGTAAGTCAAGAAGACAAGGAAGCTGCAGAAGCAATCATGAAAGGTGGGTTGTTTTATGATATTTTGTAGATAACAAGCTGATGTGTGATGCTTATAAAATTGGGAGACATTGAACAGCGTTTTGTAAGCAAACCAACGCCAATATTATAATAATAGTACAGTATTCACGGGACAGATGGCAACAAGGTAATTTAATTTTTACAATTTTTTGGAGTAATGCTGTCTGGCTATGTGGTGCTTGAATTGGCTGCCAGAGGTAAAGATCAACAACTACAAGCATTTATAACAGGGGATTTTGGATAAAATTGCATGTCAGATGTAGTCTCGTGTAGCCAGACCCCTTGGCTATGCGAGACTATGTCAGATGTTGGCTGGGAAACTTTAGTTTGTCTTTTGCTGAATTTGTACTCGTGGTGCTGATTTGTAGTTTTGCTGCTAGATCTTCATAATACTGAAAATGAAATGGGTTTTGGTGATTCACAACTTATTCCCATGATTCGACGGAATCGAACTGTGGGGGAAGATGAGGCCACTGCACTAGCCAATGACTCGGCAACCTTGCCAGAACAGAGCAATTTGGATGATTACGACAACATGCCAATTGAGCAGTTTGGAGCAGCTTTGATTAGAGGAATGGGATGGAAAGAGGGAGCACCAATTGGATTAACTAACAAAGAGTAAGCCACATACTTAGTTGTGTAGAAGTTGTCTGTATAGTAGAGCACTTTATTAGTAAACTCAGCTGTTTAGGAAACCTATTTGTCAACTTATTACATTTAACTTGGTGGCAACATTCACTAAGCAAGCAGCAGCTCTGTTAGGCTTAATCAAATGGAACAAAATTGTTTTGACTGTGTAGACAATGCTGTATTTCTTGTAAGCGAATGCAAACATGATTTCACAGTAGCATGTGTATTTAACAAATCTGAGAAGTCTTGTACATTTGTAAGTTCTGATAACTGAAGAACTTTTGCTCACAGGATTAGTGGACTAAAGTTGCTAATCAAATAGTTGACATTAGAGTTTGAAAATTGAGAAATCAGATGTCACCAAGACAATTTATTTACTAAGTCATGCCCATTGATTAGTATGGCAGAACTTCAATTACCATGTCTAAACACTTACCAAGAATCTTATTGGGCACATGGCATTCGTTGAAAATGGATGATGATGAGTAATGATGGAATACACAATGTTTTTAAAGGACATAAGCCGGCTGGTTGTCATACACTGTTTTTGGTTTGAGAATTTAGTAATTAATTTAGTAATTTAAACATTCCCAAATGTTTTGGTCATAAATGCTGTGTAGGGTTATCGTCGATTTAGGTAATGACTAGGTTCTAGTACTTGAAGTCGATTGTTATTCAGTACAAAGGTGATAAAGTGTGATGGCGATTTGATAAAGTGACATAGAAATGTGATAACGTGATATGGAATTCAATAAAGGAATGTCACAGTAAAGTGATAAAGTGCTCAGAATTTAATATGATAAAGAGTTGAACAACTGTGATAGAGACTTGCTGGAAATGCCAATCTAACTGCCTATAGTCACAGCATGGCTTGTCATTCAGAGCAAAGTTTCAAGAAATTATTGTTTGATTTTTAGTTTCGGCTTGGTTGTATACACGCATACAATGATACAATACATTGTTTTTTATTGTTGCTAACCAGCAGAGATCGGAAGACTGTCTAGCTAGGGTGTAGTTACGTGCAGAGAATCCCAGCCTTCACGTTTACAGCAGAGCACATTGCAATGAAAGAGCTGCTTACCTACCTCATGGAGTTTGTAGCTAAGACACAAAAATGTTATGCCTGTAAACAGTTGGGCTTGTCTATGTCTCTTTCTAACCAGTGACCGTTGGAGTGAAATGGTTCTTGCTGCATTAATGAGTGTAGTCAATGTGGTAGATCTAATGCATTATTAACTATTTTAATTAATGTAATTCTCTGTGAAAGCAGTTCAGTGGGAAGATGAAATGGGATACTGCAAGTACTTATCGGTTCTCATAGTGATCTCCATAGTTCTATGGTGCCTGTAGGCATGGCTTACTTTGTACACACAAACTCCAGAGCACAAACTCTGCTGTGGTCTGATAACCTTCAGCACACAAGACTTGTTTGTTGTCTCTACATGGAGGTATGTTTTTACATCAAGCTGTTGCTTGTTTATTCTTTCCTCTAGGCCCAGGAAGCTTAATGGCTTCAGTTTTCTTTTTTCTTATGCTTTTAATTAAGGTAACCGTTGTGGAGGTAAATTGTCTAATGACTTACTATTTCACTCCTTGAGTATTCATATTTTTCAGAATCACTTACTCATTTGTTAAATTGTTAATTAATTGGAATATGTGTTATTTAGCTTAGTTGTGAGCTTCTTGGGACTCAGGAAGACTGTAATTGATGTTTGTACCAACCAAACTGCTGGAAGCTTGGGTTATTGTCAAGCTAATGGATTTATACTAACACTTTTCTTGTTTTAGGCTATTAGTTCCGATATCTTGCAAAATCCATTGAGTTGTAGCGAGATGTAGTGAATTGGCTGAGTACTACTGTGAACTTCCAATTTAATAACACTTTAATATCTGCAAAACTGTGCCATTAAGTCCAAGGTGTTGTTAAATTCCCATAACAAGTTTTTCAGAACTCTATTGCACTCGAGAAGAGAATTGGAAGTGTTTCTTTCTTGGTTTATTGACAACAGTACTTGTCTAGGAACAAAAAAGCGAATGACGAATGCTAATGTGCGAGCAATCTCTAATGTGCACAACCTACAGGATACTTGATATAATGAAATAACTTCAGATAGTTCTAAAGAAATTTGATTAAGTCTTTTTGTATTGAGAAACCTGACGTGCAGGTATCAGCTGGTTTCAACTGACATATAGAATGGTTCTTGTTTTATTGAGTTTATACTACTGATAATGAAGTAATGACTCTAATTAATGGCCCAGACTCAAGAAACCAAGCATGGCATATTATAATTCCAGACATGAGGCTTCTTTACCTTCTTTCTTAGTGCTCTACCTTTGTCATCAGAATAAGCCCTGTGGAGCCATTTGTATTTCTGTCGGGTGCTCAGGATTGCCTGAACAGCATACTTTAGAACTAAGTCTGATATTTGACAGTGTTTACTTGTTACTATAAAGGCTTGGCTAGGCTTGGGATGCCACTTTTCAGTCTATCTGTTGCATTAGTATTTTGATCCATTTGCAGCTACTGGTTTACTACAACTGTTTACCTGCTTTTGCCGTTTGCAATGGCATAATTCTTTTTGAAGTGCTATACTACTGAATTTTGTGGAGTCATTTACTTTGTTTAGTTATGGATACTTCTTCCACAAATAGGAGAGGTCACTTGATGTTATATAATGACACTGTCGCAAGTTGAGTGGACACTTTGAAGAGCTGTCAATACATGCTTGTTTCATTGAAATAGACAAATTCAACTAAGTCTTGCAAGGACATTTGCTTAAGTTTACAACATACTAGCTTTCTGATGTCCTTGGAGTTCACCTTTGCATTTTAGGATCAAGTTAACTAATTATATCAGGCATAGTAATTGCTGGAAGTTACAGGCTACCACTCTAGTTGCATGAGATTTGGTGAAGTATGGGTCGTTAGGTGAGAAAAAGAACAAATGGTATATCAGTGGTAAATTTTGAGCCTGAACCTGTAAGCTGCGATGGAGGTTGTGCACATGTGTATGAGTCATCAGATCAAACTTTGTCGGTATGCATGGAATACATTGTTTCTAAACAGGTTTACATTATTTTGATTATATATATCTATAACATCTAACATGTACAAATGTGATTATGTGAAACTGTTTAAGAGTTTTGACAGTAGTATCCATTATGTAGAAGCCTTAATGTGCACACAGATTATTTTAGTGCAGAAATTTTAATGGTTCTGTTTGTGGTGCTTTGGTTTGTAGTGCTTGAAGAAATGCAAATTTGTTTCCCTTTTTGACACATGCAGCGATTCAGAATCTCTTCACTGTAGAGTTGTGGATTGTTGCATATGTGGTACATACTTCTACTTTAATTGTGGTTGAAGTTGGAAGGTTGTTGAACTGAAACATTATTCTTTATATGTATTGACAGTACTATAGTTGACGCTAGTTGTTACCCTATACATTACTGTTTATTATAGTGCATAGCATTGTGGTTTCGTTGCCTCCAGTGATGCATACATAATCTATGACTGAGAACAACGAAATGTTATCTTTTCATTCTTGTTTTATAGGGTAGTAAAGCCTATTGAGTATGTTCGTAGACAACCAGGGCAAGGATTGGGAGCTGTGTCTAAACAAGTAAATGTTGGAAAACTTAAAAAGTTGGGTGATAAAGACAAAGTACGAAATCAGTTCTTGTTTGAAATTGGGTTGTTGAGTTGTACAATTGTTTGTAGAAAGTTGTTATTCATTTATAGTATAAGACGTTATACGACAAGGATGGACGAGTGAGGCATGTGAGAGAATTGGACGAAGAGTTGAGTGAAGCACCTCCAAATGGTAATAGTATGTTGAAATGATATGCTGTCATGAGTACACTGTAGGAATGGATATGGAATGAAATTGGTGGACAGACACATTGACTGACAGACACACAGATGACAGAAAAATACACAACAGAGAGCGGACTTCAAATTACAAATGGTTCAGCATCACATAATGCGAGTGTGAATAGCTGGCTTGTCTTATGCTTGAGAGATTGAGATCAGTATTACTATTACTATTACTATTAATCTAAGATTAAGATTACAGAATTTATTGAATGAAAAGGTGTGATGAGAATACTGAAAGGGAAATCTATTTTTGATGTTTGTACTTCTGGAAAGTGGTGCCATCTTAACTTTCATCTATTCAAATGGCACAATTTGTAAACAAATGAATATTATATTAGCGGTTCAATACTGTCCCAGACATGAATATTTGCATGGTGGAAGTAACGACATATTTAGCAACATATGGTGTCTAATATGATATTGTGACAATTACCACCACATGCCCTGATCAGGAAGGAAGCCACGAGTTTCAATCACTCGAACCCATCATCAATCAAGTTGATACTAACGAATGCTGTTGATGTTCTTAGATTGTAGTTGTGCTTTGTTGTCTGTTTGTGGTGTCTTTAGGTACTTAACGGTTTCTAGATGTAAAATGAATTCAAAAGGTAACCGACTGAGCATTCTAGAGAATATGAATATCGAACATCTTTCATGTTTGAAAAGAATTCTTTATTAGGTGTTGCCTACATCTGTGCATACCAACACATTGGCTTGATTAGTAGGTGTTGCTGGCATATCTCTAGATATAGTATACTATTCAGTATTGAGGGGTCAGTGTTATGCTGTAATACTTGCTGAGTGAAGTGAAGAAGACACACTGTAACAGTGAGGATGGCATTGCAAGAAGCACAGACATCTAGGAAGAAACGAGTCAAATGTACATTTTAGTAGGTATCAAATGTTTAGGAATATGACTAATACTGTGGTATCTTGTAACAGCTAACACCTCAAGCCACTCTTCTCAAGCTGTTTTGTCTATCGCAATTATGTTGGACTGACTCTTATGACAATTTCTTATTTTGTGTTGTTTCCTTACTTAAAATCGGAGACAACTTTATGCAAAGGATCGTATTATTGTTTTGTTGATGACACAGACAAAACAGTGAAGGACACATAGACAATTATTGATATCAACCATTGGACAGTTTATTTGTTGTGCCTCAACAGCACTGCATTACATCTAGTGACAGGGATGCCATTCTACTAATTAATAATGCATTTGGATAATAAGTAACATTGTTTGAGGATAAGGTATCTGACAGTGATAAGGCACTTCAGGTTGTTGATACTTCATATCATCACAGTTTTTGTTCCAGAGCTTTCAAAACATTCAGTGTTCACTAGGAGTAGCAGTTGCACAGTGAAGTAGTAGTTGCAACAGCTTTGTCTGGGTTCTAATTACTAAGTTACTATAGATTGCAATTTGCTTGCCAACTCCCAGTTTTATGCTAGGGGCATAGACTTTGACATGCTTATACTTTGCAGTGGGGAGAACTGAAGATAAAACTGAATGGCTTGCTGAACTTGCCTAGTTAGTGTTGCAAAATTGCTGTTCAATTATTGTTTTCAAAGCTTTTTATTTTGTACACAATGGGTATCAATGAAGAAAACATTGCAAGAATAACATCTAGAAGTTATCAGAGGTGTTGCAGTGCTACTGTCTTCAGAAGCAAAGTGTAGTAGTCTTTTGTTGTTGCTTTGTCTGAATATTATCAGTGAGGAGGTGGAGGTGAAATCTCAAATTGGCAAATGAAGATTTTGGATCAAATGGCATTGCAATGACTTACAAGAGTCAGTCTTGTGGTCAGCTGACCATTTACTGTATTTGCAGATTAGTCTAATCGTTAGTGTGGAACTAGAATATAGAGAACACTATAGTTGACATAAATCTGTAAGTGGATTGTTGCTTAATTAACAGAGATGAAGGTGGGAGCTTTTGTTCATGTTGTTGCTGGTTTCCACAAAGGTTTCTATGGAAAGGTTTGGTTATATGCATATGATTGTATTAAACTATTGATTTACACACTAATGTTTAGGTGACAAGTTTAGATGAAGACACAGCACATGCTGTTGTTGAGGTGCCCAATATGAAGCGCCCACTTGCTGTGAGTCAACATAATCTTGAAGTTGTAGACAAAACTGCGTACAGTGAAGGCTTGCGTCAATCAAAAGGTTAGTTTGTTGTCATGACATTACAGTGAAGATAAGTGTTTGTTTTCAAAAAGAGGAAACAAGTGGTGGAGATAGAAATGGGCAAAACAAGCATGGGCAGCAAGAGTCAGTTAAGTCCAAGCATAGGTATGACAACTGCATGTAATTATCATTCTATAGCTCTTCAGAGTTTTGGCATTGTAGTTACTGTTGCTATTTATGCCTAAGAGATATACTAGACGTGTTACTATATATTATAGTCTGTAGATGAGTTAAATTTCAACTCCTGTTATGACATATGACATTTTAGTAGTCTTTTTAGCAGTGTGTGAATATTTAAGTTTGGTAGGAGGTGTAAAGACAGTTCATACAGGAAGAGATCTCTTAGGAGAAACCGTGGTATATACTACGTTAGTGGTATATACTACGTTAGTGGTATATACTACGTTAGTAGTATATCCTACTGTAATAGTAGTTTTATTGTCAAATATAGCCCGTGTCATCAGTCTATACTACTGTACTACTGTAGTGGTATCACCATGTGGACCTTGATTTGGTGGACAATGACATGACAATCACATTTATTCAACAGACAAATATGACAAACGTGTTTTTTGTTTTGGCAAATGATATTTTTGCTTTCCTTTTTCAAGCCAATATTGTACTGTAGTAGAAGATACATGAGTATCAGGATATAAAGTTTGTGTACCGGAGTATACAGCTGCAATAGTGAATCAAAGTCCATTGGGAAATGATATGTCTACTGTTGACAGAAATTGGACAGGTGCTCTCAGGATAGATAGTGTGTGTTGATTAAAATAAAGATTTACAAATCCTACCATCACATTTTGTGTAAAACTTTGCATTTACAGTTTACAATTTCAATGGCTATGCTAGATGCCAATACTGAAATTAAATTAAGCATGACAGTGCAGTTTTTCCAATTGCGTATCTGGCCTTTCATCTTTCAACTGACTTGACCTTTTCCCTAGAGGATCCAAAACTGAATCACAATGTAACCAGTTCTTCTGTTTGAGAAAGTTGGTTAGGTAATAATGAAACGGATGTCTTTGTGTCCATGGGAACATAGTTCTAATTATACTAAATGTGAAACTGGGGTGCTATAGTTAGTTAAACAGTACCACCTGCTTTGCCTTTATTTATAGAATTCTTACATGGACAAAGCCATCATCATCACATTGGGGTTTGGATGTGCATACACAATCGCATGGAATACTACAACTGAATGTGCAAACTTATATCCTAATTTGTGCCTTGTCAAAACTGGAGAAAAAAGACAGAAATAACTAGAGCCTTCTGAAGGGAAACAGAATTTGATGAGCTCATCATACACATGATAGCCATTCCCAGAGTATGGGCTGCCATATTCACATGTTTAATTAATTAAGCAACCTAAATAGACTGATGGCACATCTCATTTACACTCCACACTTTGTTGAACTAGCTAGGGTATTGCTGCTTTATTGATAATTAATGTCAGCATGGTATTTTGAAGTTATGATGGTTTTCTTTGGTTACCTGTTCCAAGTAAATGTTGACTGAAGTTGTCAATATGCTTGCTAAACTCAAAAGATTGCACCTGTAGGACACGTAATTGTTGACATGCACTATTGTTATGAAGAATAGAGTTTGTTCACTACTATCATACTTGCTGGTAAGCAATATCTACTTGAATTGACATGTCTACAAATTTTAACTCAATTAGTGTGCTGTCTGCTTCTTTGTTTATTTAAATTAATTAAGTTAGTGTACTGAAAGACAGTCAGCTGTTTCTGGTATTGCTTGTAAGCCCTCAACACTCTGATCTTCTTATTAATAATGAAGCTGATTCTCCTACTTCTGATATGGATACCATTGTGTGGTCAGATTTGGTTTGTTATCAGTATGGTCATTATTTGGTGTACTAACATGAAACTGCTTGCTCAGATATTGATTTATTGTAGATTAGTTGTTTAGTCTGTTGAAAGCCAGAGTAACAGTCTAAACCTATTAGGAATTTAGTAGTTAGTTTCAATCTCCATTTGCAATGGAACTTTCTTATGTTCACCCTATATTTTATGTGAACCGCACAACGACTTCTTTGTGATTTGCTCTTTGATCAGTGAGACTAATAAGAATTTAGTCTTGCTTTGGTTCAAGAAACCAAGTGTCTGAGATCCTTTTCTGCACAATTTGCTTCAGGGACATAGCCGCTTGTCCGGTTGGCCCGGTTCCAACTGGACCACTTTTCAATAGTTGTACTTTCACCAACGGACCATTTTTGGCAACTTCTGAAATAGGGCATAGCTGATTAAATGAATTTTTTTATTTAATTACTCTGAGACAGCCTTATATCAAGTGCCTGCAGCCCCGCAGATCAGAACACATACAGCTCGTAGAACTGTACATTCTGGTTTAGAATAGCAGATGTAAGTGGAACCAGATGATGTTGCTTCTGTCACCTCCCTCTAATGCCTCATCACCCTATGAACTTTTTGTTTCCTGCGAGATCGACCCTTCTGAAAGTCTAAGAATTAACCGTTTGCTGCATTGCCCTCTGCACAGACCCAATGCACGGTTCTAAACCTGGCCGCCTTTTTACTATATATATATATATACTTAGTTTAATTAATTAATTAAAAGTTATTGGTAAATGACTGTTTGTTTTCTAAATACTGCACATGATATTTTTGTTCTGATTATGGTAAGAAACTGCCTTGCAATAGACAAAGCAGTCCTCATAAGAGTAGTAAGAAGACAAGCAAGAGCAAGAGATCTGATGAAGACCATTGGCTACACCCCAACATTCGAGTTCGAGTAGTCAGTAAACATTATCGTAAAGGTGCTTTCTACAATGAAAAAGTGAGAAGTCAGCATTTCAGTCCAGCAGGACTTTGTAGCTAAAGAATTTCGTGTGATGGTAATAGGTATCAATTGTGGATGTTGTTAGTGCAGACACCTGCATATGCAAGACTGATGATAAAGAACTTCTGGAAGGTGTGTAGTTCTCAAGCACTCCATGTCTATGATGTGCTATCAATAATTATTGCATGAAATCATTTCCTGTTTAGATGTGAGGCAAGACATGCTAGAGACAGTAGTTCCCAAGCAATCTGATTCTCTAGTCTGCATAGTACTTGGGAAGCAGCAAGGACAGGTGCATATATGACGTCATTCTTTTGTCTGGGAGTAGTAATGCAATTTGTTGTTCCTTGTCTGCTTTTAGTTGGGCAGATTAGTTGAGAAGAACAAGTCAAAATGCCAAGCAATCGTTCAGTTATTACAAGACCAAAGTGCAGTAAGATTAGATTATGACCAACTAGCAGAATACACGGGTAATCCTGACACCGCGGATGATGTCTACTAATATCGGATATACATAACTGTTAGTTATAATCATATATAGACCATTTTGAATTGACTTCTGTTGGATGATCCTCTCAGTCCTGCTGCCCACATCATCTGTCTTCTACGCCCACAGGGTACTCCCCTAGCTTAGTAATCCTGCTGTAGTATGTTTGTTGGTACAGGCGGAAACAGGCAAACATCCGTCCTGGACAGTAGGCAGAGCCTGGGAAATGGAGACATTGCTTGCATGCTTGTGATCTCACCAGGAAGTGGTGACATCAGCTTGTTGGAAATTTAAGTGGGGCATGGGCTAGACAAGAGTC
This sequence comes from Corticium candelabrum, assembly GCF_963422355.1. Lineage (NCBI taxonomy): Eukaryota > Metazoa > Porifera > Homoscleromorpha > Homosclerophorida > Plakinidae > Corticium > Corticium candelabrum. The sequence goes on from NC_085106.1 coordinate 1,081,798, forward strand.
CTGTTACAGAGATAGCAAACAAGGAATCTAATTGATCATCCGTTTGCAATGTGTCTAAGTGCTACTTATTGGCGTGGTAGGCAATCCAGCCAGCAGGGAGAGCAGGTGTAGCCTGACACACTGCATAATTTTCGTTGGCCTAAGGCAATCGCTTCATACCAACACTCAAGAAAGAAATCCAATATTTTGTTCTGCCGAAGAGACGCTAAAATAATGTATGTGGGGTTTCCTAGGTGACGTTGATAGTTGTAATTGCTGCTGTCATATGCATCTAATGTGATTGTCTACGTCCAGATGTCGGATTCTCGATAAGTAAACTAAAATTCCTGCTACTACCGTGAGCAAATTCTCTTACTCTTTGAAGTCTATCCAGCTTGTTTTTGACATGTGCTTGTGGTTTGCATGCAAATACAGTAATTTGTGACAAGTTTTGCCGCGGTGTCACCACTCACGATCACACTTTACACTGTCAATCTGACGCTAATTAGAAGGATATTCGGATGCCGAGGTGCTAAATGATCTTCAGAATTCGCGTTTCTGTGGTGATCGAGCACAATGAACACAACGGGGACGCTCCTTGTTGTTGACGATCCTCCCCCTACACGCGTGCATGGTTTGTGATCGAGGATTGAGTGTGCACGTGAGCTTGACAGTGGAATGCCACGGGTGATACACTATCTTGACTAACCGTAAGTAGTTGGTCATACCAGCCAATAAGCTAAGATCGGGTGGGCTCAGCGTGGGCGAAAGTGATAATAGACGGTGGAGGAGGAGACAATATCAACGGTTACGAACTTCAGTTGAAATTGATCGTTCAGCAAACGAGCTCTAGCAGTTCCTCTTTCGCTTCAAGGAAGGAAGCAGGTATGGAACTGTTGATGCGAAATCAGTTGGATGGACCTGACGAACTGCCCAACTTCTACCACTTGGCCGGCTATCAACAACCGCAGTTAGCAGTTCATCCTCAGCACAATGCTGTGTACCCTGCCAATTACATGGTCGGAAATGGCTTCTGTATTTACTCAACTGATCGCTTCTTGCATGCCCCTAGTTATTCGCACTGTGCACAGAACGTTGTTGCGGCATCAGCAGCATCACCGTTGTCTGCGTTACTGCCACCGCCTTTGAGCTGGCCAAGTGACGATATTCAATCTAGTGGTAGTGAGACGTCAATCCTCGACAGTATCGTTGATGAACTCGAAACGGAACAGATAGTGAACAACTTTCTGGACGATGCCGTTGAGAATTTTCCTGACGTTCTTCCTGACTTGGATTTGGATGCGTATCTCGATGCGACTATACCGTCGATCACACGTCCTCCACCACCTCTCCTCCTAGCGACAACACATCAGCCTGCAGAATCAGCGCAATGCCTGCCACCTCGATTCGAAGCGATGGTAAACATCAAGCAGGAGGATGCGGGGGAGATGGCTTCATCGTGCCGCGAACAAGTCGACACTAAACCTGGCGCCAAAAGAAAACGCCAACGCAGCGCTGCAGCTCGTCGTGCTTCACTAGCAAGTACAGGCAGCTCACCGGGCACTCCGTCGTCGGATGACGGCAGCGACGGCGTTGCCGTCAACTCGCGTTCTCGCCACATCGACCGCGAATCGAAGCTGCATCGCTGCGACTATCCTGGATGCGACAAAACGTACACGAAGAGCTCGCATCTCAAGGCTCATCTACGGCGGCACACAGGTGAAAAACCGTTCGCTTGCACTTGGGAAGGATGCGGATGGCGATTCTCGCGTTCTGATGAGCTCGCACGGCATCGGAGATCTCATTCGGGTGTGAAACCGTTCCAGTGTGGAGTGTGTCAGAAGCGTTTCTCTCGCAGCGATCATTTGTCTAAGCACCTGAAAATTCATCAAAACGGACGCTCCAGATCGCGGACCAAGTCGAACGCTTGACGTTTTGTGCAAGTGCGGACGGTAATAAATAGTGATGTCTGTATGTCTGTACTGTATGATCAAGTTTTGATAGCCTTTCACACCCTCAGCTTTACGATGGAAGAGAAGAGTGTACCGACCTATTTACGGGACGGGATATCACTATTTTGTAAAGAACTTGAAGTGTTTAGCTTAGTTCCCTACAGTGCCTAGTAGAGACTACAAATAGAAATGGTGCTAGTCGCCTTTTTCTTGACTTTTTGAAAGGCGTTTTGTGTTTAGATATAGAGATAGATTAGAAGTGTATTTATAAGGTGGTGATTTTTTGACGAGCTAGTAGTTTTAGTGATGTCTTTTAAGCTGCTCTTGTTGTATGAAACGGCATACTGATGTAACATCATGTATGTTTTCTTTCACTAGGAAGTGCCACAGCTCTAGTATCGTCGCATTTTGATGCTTTCAGACTTTTTACAATAATTGGAATGTCAGACAAACTCAAGGTTAACCTTGAGCTCTACAAATAAAAGCAAAAAATGATGCAAATTTTCCACTTGTCTGATGGTGTATAGAATGGTCTAGTGAATGTGTTGATTGTTAGGACGTAAATAGTGCGAGATTGCTGTAGATAACATGTTCTCGCCCGCAATGTGTGTCACCCTCGTGGATGGCGTGTAATTACCAGTTCCAGCTGCACACGTCCACACGGTGTCAATGTTAGCACATTCTTTTGTCTGATTAGACACGCCAAGTGGCACTTGATGCTATTAGCTGCTATGATGTCCTGCAGCAAGCGTTACACGTGTGTGTCTTACTTTATTCTCATCATTAATTAACATTTCCGCAATTTGGCCAGCACTCCGGGCTAGAGATCTCTGTTGACTGTGTCAGCGTCGTGGTAATCTGGAAGCAATTATCTCTGTGAGGCTGATAGACACAGCAAGTGTTGTAAAGTGAGCATCTGTCAACATCTAGGTGTATCCTTCAGACACTCCAACCTACAGATCATATTGTGTCACCCCCAGTGCACTAGATGATTCTATTGTATATGTGGGTAGCTAGATGAAGTGTTTTATTTCAACAATGCAACAGAGGGAATAGGAAACAATGATTATTAAATATAGCTACGTAATGAAAGCAAACCATATAGTATATCAATAATTCCCTGGGTATTGCATCAACAGTCACAACATGTTAACGTGTAAATACAACATAGAACTACTCAGACAAGTCACTGAGAAGAGATGATACTGAGTCTCCTTGTTTCATGTCTCCTGGAGGTGGAGCTTCGGTGTTTCCCTGACCCAGTTGGACATTCTGAAATGACACTTCAGCTGTTGCTTGGGCTACCTGCATGGCTGCATTCACTGCAGAGCTAAGCATGTCACTCGGCAATGAAGTTGCTGGACGAGCCAGTGAGTCTACTGTGAATTGTAAAGCAGGAGACATGGCATGTGATGAGCTGCTCGTTGTTGATGCTGACGATGTCTCACTACTTCCAACTGTCTCACCAAATCTAACTTTCTGTGACAGGCCACTCATACTGTTGAATGCATCTTGGCATGTTTCCTGAGGTGGAGTTGTTGTAGATGGTGAATCAGTATTGAAGCGACTACGAGGACTGCCAAAGGATGCCTGGTTTAGAGCAGCTACAAGATCCATATCAAAACCTGAACTTTCCCCTGATGTTAAAATTGACTGATCAACTGGTGTTGATGTAGGAACCAACAAAGGGTCAATCTCTAATGTATTAGAAGCCGCCCTTGTTGGTCTTGTTGCAAATGCAGCTGTGGGGTTGGTAAATTGTGCTCCAGATTGGTTGTCTTGGAAGAAAGGGTTAAACATCCCCAGTGAGTCTCCCGGTGGTTGTCTACCACCACCTTGAATGTTGCTTGACATTGGTTGTTGTTCGCCAAGTTGAATAAGAGGTTCAGATTTTGGTGGTGAGTCTCCTACTCCAGCTGAAGAAGACCCTTGCACCTGTTGCAGATCACCAGCTTGATGGATAGCATTAACCCGTCTGTCAGATTTGATCGAGCCATGAGGACTGTTACTCCATGAATTCTGTGCTGCTATGGCATCTATCTGACCATGTCTGCCCATTGGCTGTTGATGAAAAGACTGTAGAGCCGCCTTTTTATCCTTACCTTTCTTGCCCATAGACTGCAACAACACCCAAGTAACATATAAAAATTTTGGTTATTTCCTCTACTACACTACCTGTCGGGTATGTTGCTGAGCTGCTTCTTGTTGATGTTGTTGACCTTCCCTGGTCTGATGAACATGTCCCTGACGTTGTACATACTGTTCATATGCAATTTGCATTGCACAAGAAATGGAATCACAAATCTGTAGTATTCTATTATTACACACAACAACAGATCAATAGTCTTTTATCTAGTGCATACCTCTTTAGCAGACTTGTCACATTCAAAGATATGGCATGCGTGTTTGGCACTGGACCTGGTGATGAACCCAAGCAGTCTACCACACAACAGATATGAAGAATCAAAACATCACAGTTATGAATGATATCCAAGGATCAATCTGACCTTTGATTTTCAGTATGAGATGCACAAAAGGATACATCTCTCATGCGAAACTAGATAACAAAGATACAAAGATACCTATCATGTGGATACTGTGTTGTTGACCAGAAAGGCAAAATACCAACAGTCTTACATCAGTCTTAACTTCATGTGTTGTAGGTTCCATTAGCTTGATGCCACCAGTGGTGATGACCATCATTGATTCAACCATTTTAAACACACCGTGGACAGCACGTGCTTGCATCACACGCCTCATGGTATCATATACGACACTGACTCCTAGGAAACACAACATTACCAAATCATGAGCAAGTTGGCTGTCTTGTCAGTTACACAGCTAGCATTCTAGTGTGACTACTATCCTGACCTTTGCTCTTCTGAACTTCGGTGGATCCAAGGAAACGAACCGTATAAACTTGGGAAAATTGAACCTTGCCATCTACGAGTACATGATCATGGTGTGTACATTGAACAGCAAAAATAGTGACAAATCGCAACAATTAGGTCACATTGTATTTACCAGTAGCCGGGGTTGAATTGAATGGATTGACTCTCCTGGTCAATACACTGACTAATTAAGACCACAGCATAATAGTTACTATAACCACTCACCCTGTGCCTTCCTGAGCTGTTGCTTCAGTTTGTAAAAATGAAAATGGTGGCTGCATCATTGCCTCTCTATTGCTTTCTTTCTTCTGTGACGTACGCTGTTGTTGCTGTTGAGCTTCTTTTGTTTGTTCATCAACCCAATTCTTGATCCTCATCCTCTCTTCTCTACCATGAATACACGGTATACTTAGAAATTGAAGTGGCTATAGATTTTACAGTTTACCTCACAACACCTGTTTGATTGCCTATGGGTTGACTGAGCATCTGCATAATCAATAAGGTAGTCTATCATATTGAATGCTAGTAGCTGCTTGTTGCTTACTTGAGTAGTCACAGCAAGCTCATGCAGCTCTGCAGCAATGTTGTGAATAGCTGCAATCCACTGAGACTTCTATTGTTAAAATAATTCAGTTCCAGAATCAAGCGTATTCATACCTCTTCACATGTCTTTTGATTTTCTGCTTGAAGGTAAACAGGCCTAAGAGGAATCGTTAAGACTAGGGTTAGGGTGACTTGATTAGAATCACAATGCTCACTTAGGTTGACTTTTTGAGACAACCTGGAAAACGTATCTTCGATCGTCCACGTCACAAAGAGATGCCACTGCGCCATCCAGTCGTAAGACATCTTCTGCATCCTGTACATGGAATCAAAGTAGTTGAAACCAATAGTCCCGTACTTGCTAACAACATGTTGTCATAACCTCTGTTGCTTGTTGAGACTTAAGAGAACCACTGTGTGTGAAGAAGTACAATCTCTCCCAGCCTTTATTTTGCCCTGACTTATTCCTTGAGAGACATCAGCAGATGACAGAATGTACAACAAAGCAATACGGTCAACTAACCCCTTAGTGAATAGGTGGCCTGCCTTTTCTTTCAACTTCAAATTGGGTGGCTCATATGTTACAAAAGGATCTGGAGAGGAAAAATGAAAAACACAGATAAGGATAACATGGAATTTAATACAAGTGTTCTTTCACCCATGTTATCATCATGATTGTTATGACAAACAAATTCAAATCTAATCATTCTATGCCATTGATGTTTCATTATGAACACGTGCTTGCCCTCAGTAGTTAGATGTTAATAGTCTGGATTTCCACAACCTCAAATTCTGGTAGACAGACAAGTCAGAGGGTCAAACATGTATAGAATCTTGGCCACAAAGTCCAAACACACTCATTTGGTGGTAAGGGACTACTGGCACTCCCACGTGTAGGAGTGGTGGTGATGGCCACCCAAGCGTAGCCAAGAAAAGAGACTGATGTCCTTGATTAACATACTTAATGACACATGAATGAGAACAAACATTATACCAATAATAGACTGAAGGGATGAAATTCAGTTTTATGTTTTTCACTGCTTTCAGTCATGTCCAGATACTTCCAAACCACACACACAACACACATAGGGAGAGTGGTCCTACACACAATCGTATTCAGTTTACATAGTCAAGACTGTCATAGTCAAGTGTTTGATTCGAATCAAGTCTTTGATTTGAGATCCTTTATTCAACCTTCATAAACTCGGCTGACGTGTGTCTATTGACCTTGCCAACTGAATCTAGCTAAGTGCTAAAATGGCTGGTTGAGATTGGGTAGGCATAGGAGATGCCAACTCATTTTGTCTGTAAAGTTCAGCAACAGTTCTTTTCCTGGAACCTCCTGGAAAATGCATTAAATCCACTTTTATGGTCTCCAAATACTTCTATAAACCGCACACACTTTCTCACATGACTAGTCATAGTCACCTATTCTTCTTATAGCCTGTTTGTTGTTTCAACCAGAATAGCTGGGCAATGACAACAGAAACGTGCCTAATATTGATCAAATATGTCATAGCTGCATAAATGAGTTGAAAACATGCAGGACAATGCAAGCTTAGCATGTGGTCGAATAGCCTCGATGATCAGTTAAAAATATTACCATGAATTTCAAATTTTGACAATAACATACACATACCCGTGGGGTCTGGGTCAGGGTTGTATCTTGATGCATACTCTTTTTCTAATTTTTCCCGTGTTGCTGCAAGACGTTTCTTTTCGCTGTCATGGTCACCTTGCAATCTGTAACGTGCAGGGTTACAAAGTTACAAACATCAACAGCAAACCTAACTCACTTGTTGACTTCTATTGTGACAGTTGTGAGGAATCTTGACATTTCATCTGTCAGGATCTCGTGACCCATTTTAAAGTATGAGAGCTGTACAAAATGACATGCAGTATTTTTTACAAAAGAAAGCTGAACATAACATGCAAATCTAACCTGAGCATGCATAAAGTTCATAAGTGGATTTAATATAGCCAGCTTCTTCTTGTGTTGAAGTGCATTCATTGCACTGTAGTACTGTAGTGCAACCTTGAGGAATTAGACTGATCAGTGCCAAATTAGCTACTAGGGTCATCCGTAGTAACTCCGTGACCGGGGCAACTCCGTGAATATCTAACCCTGTTCGAGCATGAAGCATCTTACCTCCAGTTTAGGATTTGAATCTCTTCTACTATTAGTAAACTAGTCGACGTAGGATTATGAGTTTCATAGCAAGTCGATTGCTACTTGAATGGACATCCGGGACGGCGAAGCGATAGCAAAAAAACGCCTCCTACACTGCACAGTAACTTCATAGGGTACAGCACTGCACAGTAACTTCATAGGGTACAGCGAAACATCTAATAGGTATACCTAATTTGTCGCTACCACAATAGATGCAGTAGAGAAAAGTACCCAAGGAAGCAATAGTTACAACCATTCATAAGTCGTAGTTGCCAGAACAAAACTCTGTTCACAAAGTTGGCCCACCCACAAGATTAGCAGTGCCGATGAAAGTCCCAAATTATCTCAATAACGATTGAGATTTCAGAGATGCTCGCCCACATGCTGATTGACAGAAGGCTACTGCTCCATAAGGTAGTAAGATCAAGCGACTACAACACTCATATGTAGCAATATACAGGCGTGTGTCAAATTACTCACGGAGTTACCCCGGATTACCCTACTGTATTCATTAGAACTGACACAACTATAGACACAATTATGTATAGGCAACATTTGAATGGCATTAAGATGATCAAGTTTTTCGTAGACGTTTGCTCTCCCAAGGATGTGATTCCTATGTACTGTATGTCACCATTAATCACAACAAATAGTTCAAGAGGGCAGTCTGACTACAGAATAGGAAACAGTGACCTTGACTGTAGACTAAGGCAACGAACCACTAGCATATATGAAGGTAGTACAACAGATTACACACAAGTCAGTCAATCAATTAAGAAAGTACACTGATTCAGTGTCACGTTCTTACTTCGTGAAATTTTTTGCGAGCCATGTACAGTTCAGCATTTGCTTCAAATCTTGCCTATGAATGGATTCACATTCATTCCACTTAATTGTTTCACAATACAAGAAACACGGTACCTTATCTGTCTCTCTTCGCTTCGAAGTCTTGCTGTATTTGACCATGGCACTATCATGATCTTGACTAGCTAGATCGAACAATTCCCGTTGCCTGTTCATCTCTACAAAAGATGCAGTCAAATACTTGTAAAATGTAAGTCTCATACGTACACACCCAAGAGATCGTTGTTGATGAAATCGGTCACAGAACGAACCATAGCCTGGTCCATTTGAGTAGCCAGCATTTCTTGCCAAGTCTTCAGCTATAATCAATAGAAAACAAGATTCTATCACGTTAGTGCTTACAGCTTCAAATTGATATAATCTAGGGTCTAATGCAATGGTAGGCACTCAAGTTGGAACTCTGCTTGCTGTCCACATCAGTCTTAAGTCATAGAAAATTTGTTATCATGCAAGTGTGCTCTCGATTACACACAATATTACATCAGTATATGTTATGTACAGTAGTTTCCAGGCTGACTGTTATGAATTCTGCTACTGATTGTAATAACTATTAGATAACTTGCATACAATACTTGAATCTCTATCTACCACCTACTTGCTGCACACTTTCTCCCAGTTTCACCACTGATTCTGCCACAAAGTCCTCAGCACAGCTCTAAAACAAGCATCCATCACTGCCAATTCATGTGTACGTCATCGTGAACATTAAGTAACTAACAGCAATTTAATTAAGCAACAGTTGCTCCAGATAAAATGATAAATATTGGTTGCATATATAACATCATTATTTATGGAATGTAGTAGGCTAAGGGTTGGTCAGCATGAATAAAGGTCATCAATCAGGCACGGATCCCAAATTTTGAAAAGAGGGCTTCCTTTACATGACACAGTTTCTATACATTGTAATAATATTTACACATTGTGTATGTACAAACAGTTGTAAAAAATTAAAAAGCGACCAGCTGCATGAGAATAACATTATACAGGCAATATAGGGGCAAAGCCATCAATCAGAACGGTCAAAGTAATGTAAGGTTTAGGAGCGATTGTAAACGGCTTCAGATCAACTACACATCAAGCGCGTCAAAAGTCTGGGTATCCAAGCCACCCTAGTATGTCAAAACTGCAAGGAATTCTTGTTTCAACGAATTTCATCACTCCAGAACGGTGTTAACATTTGCCACTACAAAGAGCCCATCACGTACTTGTTCTTTGTATTGGTCAAGCTGCTGCGCCAGACCCTCTGTCGCTCTACACATCGCATTTTGGGCGTCAACAACAGCCTGGAAAGACGACGCCAACGATGAAGCATAGCTTGTCATTGATGATGCTTCTTGCTGCAAACTTTCAAGCAATTTCCTAGTCTAGAGCAACAGAAACATGTACAGCAAATGGTTCGGCTTTTGAGTACATTGGCCACGCCCACTTTCCGCTTTACCTTTGGTTTGTTTTCCAATGCAGCTGAAAGATCCAGTTTCTTTGTGCCGGCCATCTTCCTCTAGAAGTATCACAAGACGGACAGTGTGTTGTAGTTGAATCACGTGATATATGAGCTAATGCGCATGCCTGGTTGTTCAACATCAATTGGGTACGCAAGGCCAGCTGTGCGCGAGCAGACAACGCTAAAGTTCTTGCAGCCGCTTCTAGTCATTTATTGGTGTACCAATGATATCTCAAAGAACATATTGTACACTTAGCTATGGCATGAAATAGGAAAGTCTTAATTCTACAACTGCTGTATCCAACACTTCTTGTCAGACATAAATTCAATGTGATCCATGATTTACACTTCAGGACCCCTGGCATTATGTTAAGGATTACTCTAAACGTAATAAAACAATTAATATCAAAATGACAACAATAGGATACTCTCCACCAGGAACAAGCTGAAAGACAATAAAAAATTAGTCGAATGTACAGTAGACTATCATACTACTTGTCATACATACCATAGTGACATTGTTTCCGTTCAAAAGAATTTGATCTAATTTTGTAATCCGTCTGCCTTCTGCAGTGTTTTCACTACATGTAAGAGAGTAAATTAATTGTTAGTATTAATTAATTAATGAACACAATTGTTTGCAACTTACAATTCTGTTACATCTTCTAAAACCATATCTTAAAATTCAACACGTTAAAGAAAACTGTGTACTTGACATGCTGTGGCAATTACTGCATTTATACATGTAGGATACTGACATAATCGTCAAAGCCCAGCAGAGTGCCCACAATTTCCATGTCTGATTTCATGATAACATGGATGCGTGATCCCACGCATTTATCTATCAGCTCTAAAAAATAACTTCATGATACAGAAACAGAGTACTAAATATACAGCATTTCCCTCTTACCAAGAGGTAACAGTTGGGACGCCATTTGATATCCGGGAGGCTGACGATAGAACCAAATTTCAGCTCCCGTATACTAAGAAGGTTTATGCCCCGTCTAGGTCTATGGACTTTGGACAGACTTTTTGTTGTCATCATGAGTATATTGACTTTAATCGGACAGATAGCCGTTCTCTTTATCATGCAACATCCGAAGAACAACGAAGGTTCGTCAACGCTACAGTTTCAAGTCTTTCCAGAAAGTCGACGTCTAGAGATGAAAGAGGCAGCCAAACGCATGTTTTATACGGGTTACGACAACTACATGAGGTATGCCTTCCCCAAGGATGAGCTAGACCCAATCCACTGTACAGGACGAGGCCCAGACTTTGAGGACCCGTGAGTTCCATTTCCGGGCATTGTTGTACTGATGACGTGTCTTATGCGAGGACTTTTGTAGGTCAAATATTAACATAAACGATATTTTAGGAAATTATTCACTAACACTAGTAGATTCATTGGATATGCTTGCGGTATGGCGTTTTTTGTGTGTGTGTAGGGTTTGAGTATTGTGAGTCATTGGCTGCTGTTGTGTGGGGTGGTAGATATTAGGAAATACTTCTGAATTTCGGCGTGCTGTCCAGCTCGTTATCGATGAAGTGCAATTTAATGCGAACACGACTGTACAGGTGTTTGAAGTAAATATAAGGTGCAGTTTGCTGTCAGTTGTGCGTGTGTGTGTGTGTGTGTGTGTGTGTGTGTGTGTGTGTGTGTGTGTGTGTGTGTGTGTGTGTGTGCACCAGATGACTAATCTGGAATGTACTTAATTAAAAATATATTGACAACCATAACTTGCCTGCTATATGTTTATGGGGCTATTTGTATTGTTCATTGACAGCTGCTTGTCAATTTGTTTGTCATTTGTTCCTATTTGTTTCTTGTTTTGTGTCTGTCTGTCTGTGTGTCTGTCTGTCTGTCTTTCTGTCTGTGTGTCTTTCTGTCTGTCAATACATATATATTGCCATTACAAAGAAATTTTCATCAAACTCTAAAAGCAAACCTAAAGTCCACTACATAATAATTACTACATAATACATTAGCCCCATATGGGGGGGGGGATAAAACTTAAAAGAAGCTACTTAACTACAAGTTGTGCAAAGTCAGTGTTTCTGCTAAGGGTCTTAGGTCCAGAACCGATCATCATGAGTTTTCTTGTCAGGACACTTGCATTGCAACGTTGCAGTTGAATTGAAAACCGTCTCTTCCGTCTGTCTGTCTGTCTGTCAATACATATATTTTCAAACATTGAACTATTATACACCATCTAAGCAAAGCAACTAAATACTACCCAATCTAATAGGGCTTGGTTCTGCCTACAACTATTTATGTTTATGTGGCTGCCTCTTGAAACAACCTTCTTTATTTTTCTGTCAATCACTCTAGCATTTGATCGTTGTAGACACACAGAAAACACAGATCTCCAGTATGACTTGAAGGTTGATGCATTTGGCTTTCCGTCTTCGTGTCTTGATAGCTGTGACAGTTTCTTCAAATAGTCTTCAGCTTTCTCTTCCCAACAGCCAATATATTCGAAGACTTTAGGCACAACTGTTGGTCGAAAACCTCCAGGCAAGAGCTCCTGGTCGTACTTTTTGATCTTTCAGATTTTCTCTTCTGGTTGCCTCTGCTCTCTGAGTTGTAGCTGATAAAATTTCTATGTCATTATTCCAGGGACGAGCCAGTGCAATATCCAATTCGAGATTCAACCTCGATGCTGAATCAAACGCGACTATGTCTGATCTGTCTTCAGAATTGACATACATTCCTCTGGGTTCTTTCATGTGATGTAATTGCAGTTGACTCAAACAGTCTGACCATGTTGGAACCATGTTGTGATGGCTGATTACCGGGCCGCCCCAGTCTGTCTGTCTGTCTGTCTGTCTGTCTGTCTGTCTGTCTGTCTGTATAATACATATTTTTCAAATCCAAAGAAATTTCCATCAAGAGCTTAAAAGCTAGTCTGTCTGTCTGTCTATCTGTCTGTCTGTCTGTCTGTTTGTGTATTAATAATTAATTTGTTTGGCTGTAGGTTGTTAGGAGCATTGCTATCAGCACACTTATTGCTAACGGATCCCTTGAAACCATTTGGAGATCTTGAGCCTGTGGGTTATGATAACGATCTACTGCACAAGGCCCATGATCTTGCTACTAGATTGCTTCCAGCATTTGAAAATACTACGACTGGAATTCCTCACCCCAGAGTAAGTAAGGCTTGACTGGATGCACAGTCTAAACCATCTTTTATGATGTCCAATGTTTTAGTATCAATTGACATTCTATGGATGGTTCATTTGTTGGTCTGTTGGTTTTTTTATCTGGGAGTCTGTTGCTTAAAATAGTAGCTGTCATGCATAACATTATTATGTCTGTTGGCTATTGCAGACTGCCCGACTAATGAATATGAGCGTTTTAGTTTGTAGTGATTTCAGTTGCTCTAGAATTACATGGTTTATGCATGTATCTGTCTGTCATTCTATATCTTACTTTGGCAATCTTTTTTATTTGCATGTTATGAATGATTTCCAGGTGTGGTTCCACCGGACCTGGGCCCCCAGCCAGCCAGCGAGTTTCAGCCTTCCAGGACCAGATTTTTTCTATAATTACATGATGGCAAAGTCATACTAAAGTGATGCTGAGGTCATGCTTGTCTCTATTATAACTAGGTGGTATAATTCCAAGTTTAGTAGAGAATCTAGTCATATGGTTAGTGCCTACACACTGGATTAGCTATTATAATAGTCATTAGTATGGATGTAAGGGGAGTGCTAAGCTTCTTACTCTATGTTAATGTTTCAAGGTTGTATCATTTTATCTTAAGGTTTAATTTTTACAGGTAAATCTTCGGTTTGGTATTCCTGCCAATACTGTGAATGAGACATGCCTTGCCGGAGCTGGAACTTTACTGCTTGAATTTGGCCTCTTGAGTCGTTTGCTCAAGGATCCGGTATTTGAAGGTAGTGCACGACGAGCAGCTGCAGCATTGTGGAAAAGAAGAGACAACGCTACAGGATTATTAGGTGGGTAAGAATGATTCACACTAGTTAAATGATCCTTTTTGGTTGCTAGAGGGTACTGTAGTCAAGCTAGATACAATGTAGAGGCTATAATTCAGGCATAGACTCATATGAATTGCTGCTCAAAGTTTATGGTTGGAAACTTTACTAGAAGTAGTTGGAGTATGTTGATTCTAGTAAACAGTGAACTGTGGTGGTATGATATTGTCATGTCCCTAGATGCCTAATTATACACCACATCCTGTCTCCCAAGGACATGGATGCTACCAGGACAATACTGTAGTTTGTGTCACAGATGAAATATGAGTTCATTGTTTTCATGGAAGGGAGTTGTAGTAGGCTCATATTTGTACTCATTTTCAGTAAGCCTGAGTGATATTTTATGTTAGCAAACAGATGTCTGGACCCTAATAGCTCAAGCTCATAATGGAAATATTGCATTTTTATCACAACATTCACACACATGTCCTATGGTAGTTTGCATTCATTGCAGCAAGCCATAGTTTAGTCCTCACCCAACTGCAGAGTCAAAAACAGTCTATTGACTGGACATGTTGCTATTGTGTAGCTAAAGCTCTAAGAGTGATGATTAGAATGCTCTCTCACTTTACACCAATGGCTATTTGACCACAGCTGTGGTTCCAAATTGTATCTATTGATTTTGGAACTCTTTGTTGCCACAGTTTGTCATAGGACACAGTTTGCATTCTATTAATTTAACTGGTAGGTATTTGAAGTGAGTAGACAGGTGAGGGACAATGAAGTACACCTCTCATAAATTGTTTCATTAGGAGATATAACAAGAGTTTATTATTAGTACTAAAATGTTTCAATGAATGCAACGTCCTAATTAATGAGAAATAAGCATTCTACTAGTAGATGCTCCCGATGCTGCAATGTAGGTTTCTAACTTAATTAATAATTTGATGCAACTTTCATGTAATACAGTTACTGGTATAGCATGTTGTTGCACGAGTGTAGTCTTGCAGATGAAAATCACTCTGTTACTTGCTTGCCAGTGTGTTGTTGTAATGTAAAAATTACCAGTAATTATATATATATATATATTTCAATTAAACAAGAGTTACCAAATGTGAATAACATATACTGTAGTAGTTAATAGTTTACTCCCTTGTGGTTAAAGGTCATGTTTACATTAAACATATATATTTCAATTAAACAAGAGTTACCAAATGTGAATTACATATACTGTAGTAGTTAATAGTTTACTTCCTTGTGGTTAAAGGTCATGTTTACATTAAACTGTCTATATGTATGATAGCAGTTGTTTGGTCTGAACAGACCATGAAACTGTTATTTTATTGAGGGACAAACATTGATTTTTACCCTTAAATAACATGATTTTGTGATCATTGTTTTGTGTCTTCTCACTGCCTATTGTCAGTACACTTACACCATATCTTTGAGGTGTCTCTACAGGTAGTTGCTCACAAACAAATATTGTGACAGATAATTTGGTACTGTACCAGGAGATGACGTGTAAGGACACTTAACTGGGTAAATAGTGCTGACTAGGAACTATTGTGTTAGGAAGACTAATTTATGGATACAAACCCATATAGTGTACTGTTATGTAATTACTAGTCTTACATTGCAGCAAAAAGTGGGACTGCCCTCTTACTAGGCTATGATATATATTACCATTAGGTACCCTGCGGCTTCATCTGCAAAGATTGAGCCAGAACTGTTGTAAATTCAATTGTAGGATGATGTCACTGTGAGCAGAATTAAATTATGGCATGTCTGTGATGATGTGTTGACAGTCATTGCACAAAATGTCTAAACACTAACTGTGTTCCCACTTTATTAAAATATGCTGTACTTAGTTGACTTTGTAGGGAACGTGATCAATATTCAGACTGGAATGTGGACTGGAAAGCTCAGTGGTCTGGGTGCTGGCATGGATTCTTTCTATGAATACTTGCTCAAGGCAAAACCACTGAATCTAATGATTGATGTATGGTCATCCCATTGTCCTTGTTTTGTGGCAGGCTTTTATTCTATTTGGATATGAGGAGGACCTACAGATGTTTAACCAGGCATACCAGAGCATCCTCCAACATGTAAAGAAAGGGTATGTGCATTGGTCAACTATTTGTATGAGTGAGTGTGGTTTCTATAATTACAGTTGTGCATGAGAAGGGTGCCTTGATTAGAGCTGGCGGCTATTGTTAGGCTATGCAATTAGTCATGTTCCTTTGGACTGTTTTTGTTCTGTAGAGATGACTGCCAGAGTGGGCCTTGGAGTCCTGGTGGTGTACCTTTGTATGTCAATGTTGACATGAGCAGTGGTAACACATACAATTCATGGATTGACTCCCTCTCTGCTTCATTTCCAGGATTGCAGGTGTGTCACCTACTGTGTGGTTTTCTTGTCTCGACTTCTGTTTCATTGAACAACTTTTCTATTCAGGTCCTTAAAGGTGATGTCGGGGAGGCTGTGTGTAGTCATGCTCTCTATTACACAATCTGGAGGCGGTATGGTGCATTGCCTGAAAGATTCAACTGGAAAATGAAGGCACCCGACGTTCACTTTTATCCTCTGAGACCTGAGCTGGTGGAATCCACATACTTGCTCTACAGGGTGAGTGCTCTGGTGTCAGTTGCAAATGATTTCAAGCAACATAATCAATTTTCATTATTAACTTCAACAGGCCACAAAAAATCCATTTTACCTACATGTAGGAAGTGAGATTCTAGAAAGCATCGAGAAACATGCTGCTGCTAGGTGAGACATGCAAGCTTCCAATGTTGTGGTCTGTTTGGAATGATGATGACATAGATGCGGCTACGCAACCCTGCACAATGTAATTGATAAGAGCCAGGAAGATAGAATGGAAAGCTTCTTCCTCAGTGAAACCTGCAAGTATCTCTATCTGGTTGGTATTCTTTATGCACTCACATGTGCAGTGTGTATACAATTCTCTCACTGTTCGTCTTCGTGACTTTTGTACACAGCTATTCGACAAGGAGAACTATTTGAACCAACAAGAGAGCGACTTTGTTTTTACAACCGAGGGTCATCCAATCAGAGTTTCCAAGAGATGGCGTCGCCGCACATGGGAAGACGACTACCACAATAGTGGGTTGAAACGGTTCCTTGACCACAAACAGAGGACATGCCACCGATCAAGAGAAAGACGGCTACTCAACACTTCGTTATCCGAAGTACTTGAGCATACCCATATTTCCTACGCGTGACCTTGCTTACATTTCCTGTCTTGTATTGCAGTGTTTCGGATTACCAGCGTGGAAGAGATACACGCTGCCATTAGACGGACGTTCCCTCAAGCAAATAGAAGCTCTTGTAGGACTATCAGATAGTTCTGGTTGATAGACGAAATACAAGCGATTCGATTTTGTACAAAGAATGACTATCCATGTAACCTACATATATTACTTCCGGATCTAATCGTGTTCCGTCTCTGCTTTCTACCTCATAGCATAGCAACAATACTATGCGTCGATAAGAAGCTCCAAGTTGTTGCAACGCGGCTAGAGATTGACTCTAGACTCTTGTCTTGTCGTCTCTCGTCGTAACCAAGCGAATCTCTTCGTGCATAATCCCATTGTTTGCTTATCGAGCTGGTATACGTATACGTACCTTTTATAAACATCAGTCCATCACTCTCGCAACGAGCACGAACTGTCCGTTTCGATGATGATATCCATGCACATTTACACGGCCGCATTCACCTGCTACCATTCATACCTGCAAACGCGACGCGTTTTGAATTCGGCACGTGACCGGTTTGCAAGTTTGTGTAAACCCGAGCGCGTAACCGCGTTTCCGCCCTTCGGAGACGCTCAGCGGTGTGATGACAATCAGAGTGCGTGCGTGGCCGGAGTGTGTGCTCATCGTCGTCTAGATCTTTCCTTCACTTCTCAGCGGGCAGTCCACACCGACTCACATCCAATACTCGATCCGAGACGCTCTCGCTTCTCGACCGGCAATAATTTTTTTCTCCCTCGACTCTTTTCTCCGTCCAAACACAAGCGACTGCCCTGCGTCATCCGTCATGTCCGATTTCGCTCTACACGCCATTCAGAGCTCGCAGGCGCCACGAGACGTCGAACTGCAAGCGAGTCTCGACACGCGAGGATTCGACACCGCCGCTCTGGCTCGACGTCAAGGTCAGTCAACGGGCGCGTTGCATTGCATTTCTCTTGCGAGCTTTGTGTAAAAAATCTGTGCGCACGGCGTCGCGGTATGCGCGCTGCAGTCCTAATCTTTGCTTCGATCTACGACAACAACTGAACACGGTGACGTCGACGTTCATTCCCGTGAGGTCTCGCGTTTTTTTCGGCTAAAACGTCGACGCCGAGTGCTCTCTGGCGTTTCCTAGCGGGTGAGATATTTTGGTCGAGGGGAGAGGTTGCGTAGTGATGAGGCGTGCAAAGTGTCAGTCGCTTCCATTTGGCTTCTTCGCGTCGTCTTCTTTTTTGTCGCTCGCTTTAGTAGCCTCGTCTCGCTCGTTGTCCTGTTTTGTGTCGTGCAGTTCAGCGTGTGTTCGTGTCGGGTGAACGCAATTTTTGTTCGCAAAGTCGACGGCAGATGGCACGATACGTTTAATTTCGTTCGTGTTGCGCCAGAACTGTGTGGCGCAAGATGAAGACGGAGGCTCGCGATTGGAAGTATGCGTGCGGACGCATTGTTCGCAGTCTGATGGGCGTTTCACGTCCGTTCATTATTCTGTCTCCTTTTTCGCGTCACCGACACGCAAACCGAAACAAAGGCGTTGCTGTGAGACCGTCTGCCGGGCCGCAGATTTTGTGCTATGTGCAGGTTTGGTGGTAGGGCGAGTACGATCTAAGCGAGTGATCAACCCCCGCGAGCGCGTTGCTGTCGAGTTTTCGTGGGTCGGGAGGTCGCACGGTAATTGTGTTGCAGCCGCCTTGAAAGCAGGACAAGTGCAAGCAGTTGGTGGCGCTCGCGTGCAATTTTTGTTTTGAAAGGAGGAAACAAGCTTCAGGCCACGCCTCGTGTTTTGCTTACAATGTGGGCGTGGTAATGTAAAACGCGCAATGCGTTTGCCCATATTTGGATGTGGGGCGTGTTAGTGACGTAAGGGAATATTAATTCATTGTTCGTCGCCGCTGTGTGGAGGCTTAAAAATATATGCGCTACTCCTGTGAGTCATTTGCCTCGAGGGGTCGCCTTACGTACACAGGAGGAGAATAGATAAATAGATAGATATAGCATCACACGCGGTTACATGCTGACGTTGTCGCATCGTCTTTTGTCTAGGTGAGCATCTCGTGACTCATTCGGTCGTCCCACGTGTTGGTCCTCACGAAAATTGGGCGGGCGCCGCTGCTACTGCAGAAGGTGAGTAAGTATGACATATACACTTTGCTAATTGGGGGCAAAGGTCGTATGTGCATAATTACATGGTCGTTATAATTATATAATATTTTTTGCTCTTTTATTTCTTAGCCATACCGGCAACTCGCTTGGTCAGCCATTATCCTCCTGCTATATTGCAGAAAATGACGCTTTCGCCCTATGTTGGTTTCAGAGCTGTGGTTCCTGGTGTCCCGGATGTTTCTGGTATTCCTGGAATGGGGACAGTACAGTTTCCTGGAATGGCTGCTCCTAAACCTGATGCGTCTGAGCAATCAGCGAGTGGTAGTAACACGAAGGAGAAGGAAGCCAATGATCCATCGGTTAATATTCAGACCGTTCGTACACAGACGTTGGCAGCTCACAACCTGAATAGCAAGGAACCAACTGAGAAGGACAGAATACGAAAGATCGAAGAATGGAGAAATGATGTTGCTAAAGCTATATTGACTCCTCAATTAGGAGAGGAGATTTCTAAGTCTTCCCAGGTAAAACAGCGTCGGAGGTCATCGAGGGATAGAGAGTATAGTAGTGATCAGAAAGAGAGTGTGGATGTGTCTTCTGGTGCCAAAGGCAGTTTGAGTCAATCGAATGTTAAAGATGGAAAGAAGGAGGGTAAGTCGTCTGCGCTTGGAAAAAAAGGAAAAGGGAAGGGAAAGGCAGGCATTGATAAAGAAGATTTGGTGGATAATGTAGCAGAGGTTGTTAAGCCTGAGGTGAAATCGGATGATAAACAAATGGAAATGAAGAGAGAGATGGAACGTCCATACTATCGATATGATTGGCAGTTGCCTCAATCCCACTGTAATCCATCATTGTTCAGTAACTTGTATCCTATGCCATTTAATCCGACTGTTCTTCAGCGTGTGCCATTTGGTCTTAGTCCAGGCAGGATCCCATCACAACCCGACCTTCCTGTTCACTTTCCTCAGCCTGTGACTTCAGTCACACCTGCGTTTCCCCATTTTGCTCTGAGTCAGTATCAGCCACCTCTGCTTCATAAGGTGGAGCAGATTCCAGTTGGCATGAAAACTGTCGGTTCAGTGACCAAGGATGGGGCCACAGTCTCTGTATCAGATGGAGTGCATCGTGAACTTCCAGTTACAACAGAAAGTTCTAAGAAACAGCAGACCAGCACAGTGTCTGGAGTTCATGGGATATCTGAATTGACTGAGGCTTCGTCTCGATCTACATTAGTTCCTGGCCAGCGCCATTACAAGCTTGTCAAAGGTACTGCTCCCTCTAGTTCGTCTGGTGGAAAGGTTAAAGGAGGAGATAACAAGCAGAAAGTTGGGAAAGGACGCAAGTCTAAAGTAAAAGAACAGAAGTCAACAGTCAGCGACAATTTGCTTGCCAATGCTCGACCTAGTAGCCCTGTGTCAAGTATGGTAACTGCACCTGTTGCCCAGGCGACATCTGTCGTTGCAGGAAGTATAATCAATGTAGAGCATGGACACAATCAGTTAACCCAGCAAGGGTTAGCTCGAGGACGAAAAACCAAGTCTAGTCCTAAAGCTGAAAAATCAGCAGAAAAACGAATGAAAACAGATGAGGTTAGTGAACAGGAAGATGGAGACAAAGATGAATGTGTTATGGAGAGACCACCACCAGTCACGTTTCCCTTGTCGCTTAGAGATCCATCTTACATGTATGGATTTGCTGGACCACTACGCCCATTGCCAGATGAGAGGTTGATGGCTCAGATGCCATTTGCACAATTAGCATCTGCACAAGCAGCCATGTATGGTCAGATGACGGTAAAACAAGAGAGTTCTCTGGTTCCACCGTTTTCACAAATAGATCGTTTGCGCTACCATCCTGGAATGTTTAAGCATCCTGAAGTATCTTCGATTCCGCCATTGACTGTTTCAGCCAAAGTAAAGGATGAAACAGTCACTACCGATGTGCAGAGTAATGAAACTGATTGTAGAAGTCACTCTGTAGCGAAACAACTAAGCACTCCTAAACGACCAAATACTCTTTCATTTGTCAGTGAAGAAATCAGGAACCTACCTGGTGGAAAACTTCTTGAGACACAAACACCTGAAGAAATTGAGGCTCGTGCAAGAGAGTTTGATCGACACGAAGCTCTTCGTAACCTTGCTAGTCCTGTTAAACCACGTCTTCCTCCAGGTTTAGTTTCGACTGAAATTTCAAGTCCACGTGTCTCCAGCTTGGTTCCATCAGAGGTCATTAGTCCTTTACGAAATTCAGAGGTTGCTACTGATGGGAAAAAGGCTGACATCACGTTGCTGCAGAGTGAGCATAGTGCTTTCAGTGCAAAGAGCGTGAAGAAACGAGGTCCCACGACAAGAAATGACAACCAGACAGGAAACGTTCATGTTAAGGTTGAAATTGTTAGTCGGGCTGGTGAAAGTGGGCATGTTATGCCTGGGAAAGCAAGTATTTCTGATCATCAGCAAGACAAAGATATCGACAAGGACAGATGTCATGGCGGTGATGATATGAAAGTGCACAGATTTCATCAGTTTCATGCTTCCAGCTCTGGAAGTTTGTCAGCGTCAACAGCATCTACAGCTGTCTCTTCACCTACAAAATTACGGAAGAAAAGCAAGCAGCAAAGTGAGACAAGGGCAGTAACAAAGCAATCCAGTGCAGAGAGTACGTTGTCACCGGTGAAGGGCAAGAAGTTGACTATAGATGTAAATACGTCAGATTTAATGCAACAATTTGAAAAGCTTGGTGTTGGTCAGATTAGGACTACTGGCAGTTTTATGGCAACACAGACTGTGTCTACAGCTGGTATGGATGTGCACCCTGGTATGATAACTAGTAGCAAGGATATGAGACAAATGCCATCGGCTGTGATAAAGCCTGTGTCACATGTCAGTCCAAATCTCGTCGTAACAGCTGCTCAATCCATGTTGCAATATGTTGCACAAAGTAGGTGGAGCATATGGATGTGTACTGATTATGTTTGTTTAGATGTTTTGTTATGTTTGTAGACTCTGGCATGCTACCACAAGGAGGATCATGGCCATTGATGCAGTCCCCGTATTGTGTTCATCATCGCTCATTGTCTCAGTACCAGGAATTGCTCAAGCAACAGCATCATCCTTACTTTCAACAGCAGCGGTGGCAGCAACATTCGGAGTTGGAACGAAAGCAGAGTGATAGAAAAGCTCAACCCAGAAAAGAGGAAGTCAAACAATCACACGAAAAGAAAACCTTGCAGCAGAGACATCCTACGAGTGACTTGGCAATTATGAGTGGGCATGCTGGGACTTCCGAGGTATCTGTTAGAGGTACTGATGCAGTAGTCACATCGTCGTCATCTTCGGCATTACGTATCATCACAGACAAAGAACGAGTCTTGGGCAAGTTAGAAATTTCAATTTTGGATCGTCAATCAGCTCGTTCCGTAGGTCAGCAACAGGCTTTACACCAAGATCTGCAAGCGACTCATTTAGAACAGTCACCTGTTGTAAGGTCTGCCAGGCCTGGAAGCCCACTAAACAAGCGTGATGCTCAGTCTATAGAGCAGAAATATTCATCATCAAAGTCTGAGAAACTTGAGAAGACAATAGCTGGTCAGAAAATGCAAGGCAGTGAAGAAGCACACAAGTTGAAGACTATGGAGTCGACTCGTGTGCACGTTTCTACAGAAGTCATGAATGTTGGTCAGTCTGGTGGTCAGTCTGGTGAAGGCTTGCTAAAGGCTTCCCCTCAAGAAAAACATGACTTGGAGAAACAACTACTTCGTGAGCATGTTCTGGAAATGTCTAGATGGCAACAATCTAATGGACAGAGCACAAACGATAGCAACTCTGAGGCACTGATGTCATTGCCATCTCTTATTCCCAAATCTGAATTGTACGGCAGTTGTCATCTTATGCAATCCAATGAAAAGAAATTGAAGTCAGAAGCGTTATCTAATGAAAATTCTAATTTCTTGGATGAGAAGAGTACACATGCTTCGATCTTGTTGAGCAAATTGAAACGAGAAGCTACTTGCCATGGCAGTGCTCTTGTTGGCAAATTGCTTCCCAGTAGTTTGCCTACACTACCAGTAGCAAATATGCATAATCAGAAGCAATGTGATGGTCACAATTGGATTGAAAAGAGGAAGCTCGAGAGATCAGATGCCGAAAGCAGTGGAGATGATATGGAAGACTCTTTACATTTGGCTGAACTTCGTGCATGTAGTGTCCTTCCGTGTTCTCGTGCTGATCCAACTGAGGATGACAACAAGGAAAAGGCAGTGAACAACGGAGTAATGGAGTACGAGCTTTATGAATTAGAAGATCTTGGCCATCCAGTTAGTGGCCGTTGTGTTCAATCAATGTTAACTGGTTTCAATTACTACTCGCTAATGCAACCGTTTTTGACAAGCGATACCAGTGCCATCGACAGGGCAATATCATGTGGATTGTATCGACAGTACAAGACAGAGGAAAGTCGAAGGATTTTTGGTAATGGGAAATCAGGTGATTTGAGTATGGAAGGGACAAGTATGAGTAAGCAGGAAGTGAAGGTTCGAGTGTCGCTGGCAGAACTGCAGCAGCAGTATAAAGGACATCTAAATGTAATGGCAAAACTTCAAAAAAAGGCTCGGAGGCATGCTCGCAGGTAACGTTGGAATTTTTTTATATATACTGTTACACATTATTGGTGCTTTAGAAGTTTGTCTTTTACGTTGACTTGCTTTTACTTCTCCTTCAGTGTATTGTTTAGTATGTGTTTTGATGTTGTGTTTTAAGTCTGGACTCATGGATTTGCATTTTGTTATAGAATGAAACTAGCTCTACCAAAAGATGAAGAACAGAAAATAGTCACTCCAAGAAAGAGAGGACGACCAAGAAAACAAAAACTTGTACCAGTAAAAGCTCACAGTGGCTTTAGTGACAGCCAAAGGTGCAAGAGCTGTTGCTATTTTTGTAAATGTAGCTGTTCATATCAACATGTTGTTACAGTGAAGGTGAATGCCCAACAATTGTCTTTCCTGTTGAAGCTGTTCAGGATGTGCCAGTAGTTAAGAAACGAGGAAGAGGCAGACCTCCAAAGGACCCCAATGTATGAAGTACACGCTGATGCTGAAATATCATTTTGTAATAGTGTACAATCTTGTTTCCAGGCGGTTCGAAAGCCACTGGGAAAGAAGAAAAACAGTATAGTAGTGGAGAAAACATATAATATTTCTTGTATACAGAAGGTAGGGTGAGCACTAATGTGTGTGTGTGTGTGTGTGTGTGTGTGTGTGTGTGTGTGTGTGTGTGTGTGTGTGTGTGTGTGTGTGTGTGTGGTGTAGTTTATTATTTATTTGTATTCTTCTTGTTAGCCATCAAGTCTCACATCAGATGAAGAAACCTGTGAACAGTTTGCGAGTGTGGAGCAGACTATTGACGTGAAACGACGCCAGGGTACTAGGTGTGGAGCGGCAAGTGTGAATAGTATAGTGAAGAAGCAAGAAGACTCTGATGCAGGTTGCATGATTCCTGATCAACAGAAAATCTGATTTTTTTTATAAAGTGTCATTGTCATGTAGATTTTAGTGCATCGATTCATAGTGACTCTACATATGATGCAGAAGAGGACAAAGTTGCTGTGAAATCTGCAAAAGCTGGCTGGCAACGGAGAAGACAGCGTGCAAAGAAGACGGATGTTGCAACTGATCTTGAAGCTTCAGTGAGAATATCTTTTCAAGCAAAAGGACAGACATTAGAAGACAGCACTGTAAAGGAACTTGCAAGTGGGAATAAGGAACATCGTGATTTCTTGAATGAGATGTCAGCTGTGGAGCTATCAGTCAATATGGCTGCTACGTCAGGACTTGGTTTGTACAGAACTCTCATTTTTGTGCTGTGGCTATATATTGACTTTGTTATTAGATGCATTGTCTCGTTGTGCCTCAATGGCATTGGCAGTAAGTTGTCAAGACTCTATCTTTAGTAGGTGTGAAACTGTAATGGATCCTGCTACACAACCAAAGAAGCGAGGACGGAAGAGCAAGGCAGTGTTACAAGGTACTGTACATACATACATACATTTTTTTGTTACAAGGACCCTTAGGCCAGGTTACTGCAGACACTACTAAATACTTGCTATGATACTTTCTACGATACTAGTATACAATCGAAACAATCGAAACACTATCAGCAGTCACTGTCTATATGTCACTTCTTCTTTGCTTCTTGGAGGCAATTGTATGTTAGTTCCTTGCCCAAGGGAACTTATGTTTGTGGCCCTCCCGCACTTGAACTCTGACCCAATGGTCCCGGATGTTGCCAATCTCCAACTGCACATTCTAACCAATTGAGCCACATACATACATACGTACATACATACATACATACATACATACATGTATGTAGTGTGTAGTGTTGATGCGATGATGTGTTTTGTGAAGATGCAAATGGTGGTGATGGTGGAACTGTCGTACCTGTTAGTGAGAATCAAACTCGTAGCAGTTTTGCAAGACAGAGTGAACTGCCTACTGTTGCACCTGATACCTTGACATCTATTGAAGTTTCTGCTTGTGACTCACTTCCTAATGATTTGAATAGAAAGAAACTGGAGACGAATAACAGCAAGGTAATTTTTTTAGTTGTTTTATGTCCACATTTTTTATTATATATTCATTTACTATTTTGCAGCATGAAATGCCTACAGTACATTCAAAGATGTATACTAAAGATACGTCTTCAGATAAACCTCGTTTTCGAAAATTTGCTGGGAAAAGATGTGGGGGGGAAGTAGCAATGTCTGGTTCATCAAGGAAAGGTGGTAAAGTTGCACAAAAAGATTCATATGATTTTGCTGTTGGTGAAACTGATCAGACAAGAAAACCACCAGCAAAGCGAGCTTGCTTAGTGTCTCAAGAAAAGGTAAAGCTTTCTTGTGTGCAAATTCCAATTGTGAAGGTATGATGTTGCACTATGATAGAATGAAGTGGAATCGTCGCTAGTGGAGTTGAAAACTTCAGTCAGCATGGATTGCCATTTCAATACCAGCATGACAGAGACAAAAACTTCAGTAGCTCCATTTCATGCTAACTCAGACAAGCAGAATGTGAATAGTCATTTTCATTTGTCTCCTGCTGTCTTGACTATGGACCAGCGGGTGCTTGTTCGAGACCTGGAGGAGCCAAAAGTTTATTCCTTTGCAACAATTGTGAATCCTAAGCCTCCTGATCTGTATGTTGAGTTTGAATTGATGTTACTTGTGAGTTGTAGTGAATGGTTGTTTGTGTAGTTATGGAGTGATTGTGGATGGTGATCGACGGCGGAAAGTCCATTGGTTGCCTCAAGAGGAGATCATGGAGAAAGGAGTGCTGAATGTGAAACCAACTCAGGAGTGTGGTTTGCCAAGAGGATGTCGTGTGTGTGCTCGCTGGAGTGTTCATCAGAAATGTTACTATCCTGGTCGAGTACTAGATGGTATGAAATGTCTGCTATGTACATGTCATTTATCTGTCTAAGTTTTTGTTTGCAATTTAATATGTGGAGATTGGGACGATTTGTACGAGTTGTAATTGGTATTTGGTTTCTGGTAGATGTTGATTGGACAACTGGTCAGTGCTTTGTGGAGTTTGATGATGGGGATCAAGCATGGAAACCTCTTGAAATGGTTCGTCGAATAATGGACAGTGATAACGAGAATGCATCAGATCGATCAGCATCTCCTACAGAAGATGTGAAAGGTAATAAGGATAATATCGTCAATGTTCAACCTTCAGAGTGTTGCGAGAACAGTGACCCCTCAAGACCGTCGGCAGACAGCCAGACAAAAGACCATAAAGATGATCCTAGTACTTTGACTACTCAAAACAATATTTGGCATGGTCATCTGACATGGCAGTCTGCAGCTAGTAGAGACTCACGTATGGCTCACTACTCTCCCATCTCAGAGAACTGTGAATCTAAAGGATTTGAACACCCTGTAGTAAATTCAAAGGAAAACCATGAAAAGAATGGGAAGAACTCTGTTGGTGACTCACCAACTTCGAGCTCATTGCAGGCGAGTTCATTTGCCGGATTTGACGTTACATACAGTGATATTAGCAGTGTAGGCTCAAATAGCATGGACATTGAAAGCGAACTTATCAATGGTAATAATTTGGACAGTAGTAGTCATATCTCAGACAGTCGTCAAGTTGATGTAGTATTACGGACTCCACCACTGAGTGGAGATCTACCCAGTCGATGTGGTGAACTTGAAGGAAGTGATGGTGTTCGTGGTGACAAATGGGAATGGTGTGGCAAAGGAAAAACGAACAACAAACGACGTCGTGGAAGAAAGACATACTTCAAGTCTGTCAGCCATGGAGACTGTATTCTAAGTGTAAGAGCTGTTGTTATGCATAAATGTGTCCACTGTGTGTGGTATTACATTCTCGTTTCTTTCTAGGAAGGAGATAGTGCTATATTTAAGTCGCGTAGTAGGCGCGGTGATCCGTACATTGGACTGATTGAGAAGTTGTACGAGGCATGTGGCGGATCAAAAATGGCAAGAGTCAAGTGGTTCTACCGAGGGACCGACATAAAACTACAGAAGCCTGTTCCACAGGATAAGGTATGTACTTTCTGTAAGGTCGAGTTTTTGAGTTTTGCGAAGTAGTGCGTATGTTATCTTGGCAAACATTGGCATCTCCCTCATAGCTTGTATTGGTGGGCAACTGATCTGTGTAGTATAAGGCTAGTCTACATTAACTACATGCATGATGGAAACTTTACCAATATTCATTGTTGAGCAAAGCCTCCTTGGAGATAGGGATGAGTCATGCAGTTGAGACTCTTTGCTCGTCAGGCTGAGCTGCTGCCTAGTTTCAAAAGTCTGAAGAAGAAATCTATTAATTAAGCATTGGCCTAATCTACTAGTAGTGTATAGTCACTTAACTATAATGTCCTGCTCTCTGGTTCAACGTGAATAGAAATAGATGGTTAGTAGGCTGGCAGGAAGTTTGCCATGTAGACACAATATCAAATGTATTCCATTGCATCTGATTGGGTCTAATATACCTTGGTTGTTTGTTGCATCATTTGGTGACTGGGGTATTACTGATTTGTTTCAGTGTGTATTATGACGTGTTTAGGCTGGTGTCTATTTGTCATTGAGTCATGTCGACAACATCCCTGTTCATGCTGTTGTGAAGAAATGTCAGGTTCTAAGTCAGGCTGAGTTCAGTAAGTTGAAGCCTCAGCCCAATCCGCAGAAAGACTGCATATATTATAAGAAAGGAGTTTATGATCAAACGACTGGTTGTGTTGATTCAGCCTACGCGTAACGCAGTTGTTGCATTGTTTGATGTTCTGTTGATATGCTGTTTATGTAAAGTTGATGTGACTGTTCATAATTTCAAGACTTGTTCTGGGTTGTGATATTTACCCAGGTAGTGTTAACGATTTCTTCATATTGAAGAGTAGTGTAAATAAACACGCACTGGATGTAGTGATCTCTGAACTCCGTGTACACTGTTGCGTTATCCGGGAACCGATCGTGCATGATGGGTAGAAATCGGGTGTTTTGCTTAATTTTTTGCATCTTGTTGGTGGTTTCTATACAGACAGGACTATGTGAATCGTCTAGTGGTATGTTCTTACACGATGGCAGGACGAGCAAAATGACGGGTTTAATGAGGTGGGCGTGGCTTGTGTTGCAGCTTCCTCGCGCTTGCTAGAAGAAAAGAAAGTTCTGCAATTGCAAGTGAAAGCATTGAGGGAGGAGGTTAGTTTACGGAGCGCTGGAAAGCAGGGAACGAGGACGAGTTCGTGCGGGTACGTTGAGAAGCAAGTGAAGTCGATGCAGACAGCAGCAGATGAGAAGGACGAAGAGATTGCGTTTCTGAAAGAGCAGCTGCGACATGTCAAGCACTCTCTTAGTGAAATGCATGGAGCAAGCTGTGCTCAAAAAGTGAATGGACGTTACGGGAATACTGGGCAGGGCAGTGGTAGAGTGACATTTAAAGGGAAGTACGCGTTCATAGTAGAACCAATGGAGCGAAGGAGATTTGATGATCCTCAAACTATGGAACACATTTTGCAAGGGGTATACAATGCAACGTGCCACTGTTTGGTGTGTGTGTGTTGTGTGGTGTGTGTGTGTGTGTGTGTGTGTGTGTGTGTGTGTGTGTGTGTGTATGTGTGTGTGTGTGTGTGTGTGTGTGTGTGCGTGCGCGTGTGTGTGTGTGTGTGTGTGTGTGTGTGTGTGTGTTGTGTGTGTGTGTGTGCGTGTGTGTGAAAATGTGTAGGTGTGTTGCATTTCGTCTGATTAAATTAATGTATATTTCACAAGTGAATTATGCATGCATGTTCATGCACTGTATCAAAAACTGTTTATGATTGTTTGAAAAATTCCAGAAACCGGTTGTTATTACTGACAGTGAATTGACTCGTTCAGCTATTATGAAGTGGGATCTGGATTATTTGGGACGGGAGCTAAATGATCAGTACGTGCGAATGTTTGTGTCCCC